>NC_092824.1:37470901-37558401 GCF_023375885.2 Dermacentor andersoni
CATAATGGCAAATGTGCTTTAGTAAGCTTCCCTGCAATATGAATTTATAATATACAAAGAATTGTCAGTGAAGCTTACCACAAGCAGGTGCACTTGTAAATTATATCACAATGGGAAATGATAAGCACAGTGTAAATTTATGTGCCCTTGCCACTCTTAATATGCTTTACTGCACGATGCTTATTTCCACCCCCGTATTGCTGTGTAGCAAGCTACAAAAGAAATGTGGCATAACTGGGCCTTTTAAGATTACCTTTCTCGCCGTACATCAATGTTTCACGGTGAAGCCTAAGCAATGTACTGTGGTGAAGCATACCAAAAGTAGAAAGGGGCCACTGTCACTGGACATAATAAGAGTTCTTTAATTATACACTCGCGCACCCGCCGCCTCTCAGGTCGCCTAAGTGGACATACCATTACTGGGTGATAGCGGCCCCTGCCACTTTTAGTATGCTTCACCGCGTAACTAAAATGTACTGCGGCCAAGTAGTAAATTTGTATTGAGTGAATACACAAATTGTTTTTACAACAGTACAGAAATAAAAGCGCACCGTGCATCAGTCTACCACACGGAAGAGCGTCGCAACAAAAGGTAGCTTATTCACACAGGCCGTGTATCCCACTTACCGGTCGTAAAGGGTATTATGGGTAATTCAAAATTTAGGACAGACAGAAATATGTTTATATGCTTACGTTCGTACCCATTGCTTGATAAGACTGCCAGAACTTCCCCAATATAAGGTAATTTACAACACACAAACGCAAAGGACACAGATATATGCCTCGTTTTCAACTCGGTCGTCATGCAAATGACATATAGCACGGAAAAACGTGAACATGCTGTGTGTTAGCATCGTAAACTTCATACTAGGCAAGGAGCACACCACAATCCCACTACAGCCGCTAATGAGATCACAACGGGAGCACATGTCTGTGAAAGCGCAAATGGAGCCCCTAAGCCACTCTGCTCCTCCACCACCCCCGCTGCATGGCTGCACCACTCGTTTCAAGCACAGCACATTAAACACGCATTCAGCGCTGAACAGTGGGCGGTCGACGCAGTCGCATTTACATGACTTGTAACAAGAAGCACATCCCTCGATGTCCGTTGAGCGTAGTCGGACACGGCGACGCCACATCGCGGTTTCGCAGAACTTTGCTGCCGAGGCGCCAGGCCACTTCGACATTGCAATTGTCACCACCGCCGAGTTCTCAAGGAAGTATACGGGTCACACAACGCAGATTTTGTACTACCAGAGCTCACCGAGGTGAAGGCCGCACTGCCGCACCACCACTACTCACGGCTTTCCGCCAAGTAACACAGAACCTACAACGAACACACAAGCACCGCAAGCACAATCACATAAGCAACGTTGAACAATGCGCGGTCCGCGCGGGCCAGATGACGATCACGCCGAGGACGAATACGCCGCGGCGTCGCTCGGCGCCACCACAGTTCCTTCTCAAAAATCCCTAAACAATCCTGTCTCTAGGCGCCTAGGATCAGGTCACGTGAGGGATTTTTGTACGACATTTAGGCGCACGCCTCCTACGATAGCTGAGCGATCTCAGCGCCGGAGTTTCCTCGGGTGATTTTAGTAGAAAACTCTGCAGTTGTGGAAGCCACAGCTTGGAAAAAATATAGACCGTGACTGGTGCGACCGGGGCGCGTATTTCCAATTGCTAGTAGGTACAACGGGGCGTGGCACTTGCGGAGACGAGGGAAGTTTGCGCGCATGCTCGAGTAAGAGCGGGTGCGAGAGAGGAAATGTGGGGACTTTTGCTCCTTGAATATACGACTCTGCCTAGGCACTACGGAGGAGTTTCTTAGCGCGTGTTGTATGCGTTCGTCCATAGGCGCGCCGGCAGAAGTCGCGGGGCGTGGTAGTGCTGAATCTAGCATCGCAACTTGCCGGCTCGACGCAATTATATTTATTCAATAGTGTTGTTTGCTAATAATAACAACGTGTCACTATTTCGCATTATTGGCGGCGCCTCCAGGACACCAAAGCGGCAACGGGGACATCAAAGCTAGAAGCCGGACTGGTCCGTGGGTTGGGGCTCGCAGAGGCCTGCGCGTGCCAGGAGAGTAGAACATCGGCTGTCCGCGAAAGCGGACAGCTAATTTTTTATGCGAACACCCCCTTTTGGAAAGGGCTGACTGACAAGGCAAAAGTGGTTTGTACCCTCAGGGCTCACACATCCTGCCCAGGTATTCTCTATGGATGCAAAATCGCAAGTCTAAATCCTTAACCAGGCATCCACGGGTAGCTCACGCGTCAAGACAAGTGGCGACACTCTTTGAATTGGCAAAGTAAATATGAAACGGTGGGCTGAAATCCTTGACTTTCACAAGCAAGAAGTAACAAAAAGCCATCAACAAACCGGAAACCTTTTACATACACTGTGTTAAAAAGGCGGCTAGCATGAAGCCGGTCATTGTAAGCAAGAAAAATTGCGGAAGAAAAAAATCTTAACTGACATTCATGTTTCCCATGACCGACTTCTCGCGAGCCGCCCCGATAACGCAACGGTTGTAAGGCTTAACACGATTAATAAATAATTAACTGAATTAATTAATTACTAATTAATTAATTAATTAAAGCTTAATTAACCTGCTTGTGGTTTTGGCACGTGCAATTCCATACCTCAAATAAAGTTTAGCACTTGTGCCCCGATGCGATGTGCCGTGTGAGGCGGTGAGAATACTAACCTTCTCGGAGGTTATGAACAACGGCGCACCACAACACCTCCAGCAAACACGTCTCGATGCGTGTGCTGTGTGCTATGAAGGCAAACAGCGGTGGTGCACGCAAGGTGACATTTAACATCAACTCACCACTCTCGTATTGCACTAAGCACTGAAGAAATGAAACATTCGCCATCAACGTCCCCACCAATATCGTCAAGCAAAGCAAACAACAGAGAAAGCTTCGCTTGAACCGGTTGCCGGAGTGCGTAGGATCCGCATAATTTTCTATAACGGCCTTTTCCAACATCGCCGCCGAGCAGCGCCAGGATTACTCCTTGCGTTCTTTGATCGACCGCCTTTCTGCCATTCCACGTGACCGGTCACTACACCTGTTTCTGCTACTTGACGATATTTTATATCGCCACAATATACACATTGAAGGCGGTGGTTTTCTTCTTGTTCCGCAACATTTCCGCTCCACCGTGCGCGCAAAACTTCACGATGTCCCAAGCGCCAGACACTTGGTTGAGCCGTACTTTTGACCCCGCGCGACGACGGTTCTTGAGACCCGGCTTATATCAATTTGTCTGACGCTATGTTGGGTCTTGCGAACTTTGCCAACGCCCCAAGAAGCCTTCCCTGCTCCCTGCCGGTTGCCTTCGGTCAATTGCAGTCCCTGCCGACCCATTTTCTCGAGTTGAATTAGTCTTGCTGGGACCTTTCCACACGTCGACTTCCGGTAACACATAGGCTGCCGTTGCCACAGATTACGCCTCGCGGTACGCGATCACGCGGCCTATCTCGACCAGCTGTGCCACCGACGTCACGAAATTTCTTCTCCACCACGCACTTCTACATTACGGCGCCCCTCGTTAGCTTGTCCCGATCCCGTCCACTGCTTTCCTTCCAAAGCTGTGGACGAACTTCTGCGCGTGTGCTCGACTATCCACAAATTCGTGACAGCGTATCATCCCCAATCCAATGGACTTGGGCAACTTGTAAACTGGCGTTACTTTCGAATCGAAGGCTATTATTGCGTCTTTACTCAACACATTCACTTGCGTAACCCAGAACGTCACCTGCTGCGTAATCATTTCCTGTCCCTAGGCGTAGCCCGCGATGTACTCAAAGTGCTGCACCACACGACAGCACTGGCACAAAGCGAATTTTGTGGAACTAACTCTGCACATTAATTGTCTCGGAAACCACTTGGACGTGCTTACCTGTCGGTGCTGGCGTCCGCTCCTTGCAAGCAGCGTGTTCCGCAAGAAAATCACCGCTTATACGCGGAGACCACATGGATGCCGAACCAGGCAATGAACAAACTTACTTCTTTCAAATCACTTCAGAGGCCCCTGATACATGTCACGATTCGTGGGACAATTTTCCTATTTAGTGCTCTAACCCAATAACTGCCTCCCCACCGAAAGGCAGACGCTATTTTTTTAAAGAGACAGAAACTGGATTTATTGTACGTCGCCAACTACGCAGGTAATCAAGCAAAATATTTATCCAGGTGGTGGAAGGAGACTTTATGACGGGACATCGTTTGTCCCGTAGCCGCATAATTCTTTAGCGTTCTTTGGCTTTGTTTAGCTACTTCGACCATTTTACGTCGAGGTTGGCCATAGTCGAACAATAGAAACCAGGAGGAGAGACAATTGGGGCAGTAACATATGCTGGATGTTGTCTTGCCGAGTAACGAATATGGGCCATTGGATATTTGCTACTAGGCACGTGCCCTAATAGACAATTTCGCCACTTCGTGCGTAATACTCGCATGTGCCCATTCGTGGCACATCCGTTAAATAGCTACTTCGCCCACTTTTGAGGGACATGGAGGTGAGTAAAGTGCACAGAGGGAAAGCGCCCGCGCGGAGGAAGAGGAGGGCAAGGCAGCTGATTGGATGACGTAACGCAGTAGGCTTGGAGGGGAGGTCGGCGCACGCCCCTTGAAGGCATCCCTTTGTGCATAGGCGGACATTAGAGATTGCAAGCCCTAGAGTTCAAACTAGGATGCAATTTCTAGGATTGCGTACTATGGATTTCATACTAGGGATGGTGAATACTCGATATATTGGAGCTTTCTACGGAGCTTCAACTCGTTTGTGATTGCAACAAGATATACTTTGTAGCGGCACCATTTGGTGTTGCGGTTGGCCGCGCGATTGCGACAACTTGTGTCTGCTGGTGTGCCCATGAGTTCTCGTGATTCGCGGATGGCGTGGCGTCCAGCAGCGAGTTAAAGAAAGCTGTCGCTGACTTTGACAACAATCTTTGATAGCTTCTGCCACGGTATTTTTCAAAGTTTACCTAACGTTGGCCGGTATAACGAAAAATTATTCAGATCAGTTTTTATTCGAAATCGGCCATTGGTCCTCCCTGATAGGTCAAAATGGCTCGGGCTCCGCCCATATAGGCGAGGTGCCCTCCCGTGTAGGCAGAGCCCGAGCCATTTTGACCTATCACAGAGAACTAATGGCCGATTAGGAATAAACACAAGATGGGATAGTTTTACATTACGCCGGCCGTTATCTGGGATACCTAGTATAAGAAAAATCGTGCAACAAGAAGCCAACCTCGAACCATTTTTGAGTGCGTCTCTGTTGCCTTGAAGTCCATTCAATTATTTTGGTGCACCATGCACCGGCTATCTGCTGTATACATTACGACATTACATGGTCTACCAGGCTTCATTCCATCTAGAGCATCAGCTACGCCTGTTTGCTTCCTAGCACAAACCACTCTCTTTCCATTTTTTTAACGTTAAGCCTACCTCCCCCAAGAATCTCCGAATTTCGCTGTATATCGATGACCTTGTTGGGAGTAACGCGGCTGCTGAATTACTGAAGCGACCTGCTCTCTCAGGTGGACGAACTTCTAGAGTTGAATAGGCAGTGCATGCGTCCCTCCGTATTTCTCAAAGCTCTCGTACTTTGTTCATGCTTTTATTTTTCAACTTTGCTCTTGCGAGTGCGCATGTTCAATTGAAAGTGCATAAGAGTGAGTTCTGAGTGCGTGCAACGATTTGCCGAAAGCAATGCACTCACGGGTGACGGCACAGGAGGGTCAGGCGTCCAAGGCAGCAGGGTGTCGCTGACGGGATTATTTTGGTCGTTTCCCAGGAGAGGAGCGCCACGAGTAACATTTCCCTCTTGCGTGACGTGCGACACCCGGGGCAGGCTTGGCTCGGTCACCGGCGACGAAGTGGGTGCTGCCAAGTCCAGGGAAGTGTCGGCCACCACTGCTGGTGCCTGAGTAGTGGCTATCTCCGGAGTGGCTGGTGACTCCACAGTGTTGGGCTTTGGCTCCGAACGAACAATGTCGTTTCCTGTGTCGGTTACGCTAGTCTCCTTCGCTTTCTCTGAGCTCGGGGTGCCCTTGCATGCGCAGTTAAATGTAGGTCGATTCAGAGAGGTCGCAAAGCTTTGGACGGCGGTTGACCAAGAATTTGTTGTCGGTGACATGAACCAGGCGATCGCAATTGAAGCGCGAAAGCTAGTGCAAGGAGGAAACAACACAGAAAAAAGTAATAGTGAAGTGCGATTCGTAATACGTGCTATCTCTCTCTTACAAGGCCAATTTGTGGCCAACAGAAAGGTTTTAAAAAAGCCCCTCACGAGATTCTATCACAACAAAGAAGCAAGAAAAAAAAACAAGGAGCATAGATGGTGTGCTGGCGATCGTGTCTAGCCAGTTTAACGCTTGCATTCTCCTCACAAACGCCTGAAAATGTAAAGGAAAGCCGGCGCGCCTTTACTCACTGTGACGTCACAACTCTCGCCTAGCGTGCCAGATGCCCTGCATGTTGCGTATCAAAGCCCGACAGTTTTTTTGAAGTACGCATCATGCAGGACCGCCACCGGAAGCACGCCTTCATCGAGAAAGGCAAATATAGAAAAATAGCAGGTGGGCTGATGGTGAAAATGTGACGTCTCGTCGGCGCCGACATAGGTGAAGGCAATACAAGCATTGCAATCAATGTTTTTGTAAAGTGACAATGTTTACTTGGTCGTGCAAGGCTACGCTTTCCTACGTAGCCTTTCCTGTAGCCCGTAGGGTTACAGTGCCAACCTTGTTGGCACTGTAACCCGTTGCTTAGGGCACGCGCATGCCCCGATACGGCACCACCTTTAGCCACTTATTTGCGCTTGGACGCAAAGCCACATTAATCACCAGCAGACGCGGAGCGTCACATGCACAACGTCAGTTGATCCGAACAACTTATCGCACTCACCGAATCGCACTCACTGAAGCCAAAAGCAATTTTTTTTTCTTGGAGGGCGCATTCTTCTTTTGCAACTGCCATTTTCTTTTGCACTGAAGTAGCATAGCGTCAAGAAAGCGTGGCCGACAGCAAAAAGCAGATATCTTTGCTCGGGCTGCAAGCTATATTTGCCAGAAAACTGCATGTGCTGCTCCAGATGTCAGGTGCCTGACAAAGCATAAGGTGCATGCCTCTATTAGCTAATCAATATCCTCTCTCATGTGTTTAATCAAGCAGGCTGTTACATGAATGATGATTGTATTTGATGATTTCATATAAACAGGGTTAGAACGCTTGGCATGCATGCAGTGTATTGCGGCGCCGTGAACTTCTCCGCGATGAAGTACAGACACCGCCGCGAGACTAACTTCTCGCACGACAGCTTGAAGAGTGAATTTCAGAGTGATGCAGCACTGATCAACTACCTGAACCGTGAGGGATTTAGGCGGGAGTAAAACGTTACGTGCTAACAGTCGCAGGGTTAACAATTTGGTTCATAGACATTACGCCGCACAGTATTTCTCGATGTACATTTCCAACCAGTACCGTTTTTGTTGGCATATGTGCGGCTGTTCATAGCTTTCATCTTGGCAAGGTGGACGCATAGAGCGATGCTTGCTCAGGCGCCGCCGTGGTGGTTGCGTCCTCGATGGCTCGATTTCATATGCTTCCTTGCTGTCAGTTCTCGATTCCGGCACCCCAGGCAGCTGCCGTTTCTTCTTCGATCCTCTGCTCGAAGACGGTTCAGAAGACGTCTTCATACCGACTCGGAACTTCCAGAATATACGAGTCGTAGACGCTATTCCTTAACGCTCTGGTGGTCGTTCACCCTGCTTTCGCATGCACTTCTTCTTACTTCAAATTCTTGCTTGCGCGCGTTCAGTGATGTGATAGTGGGGAAAAATGATATTCTATATTTTTGCCCAAGTGTTTATTTTTCCTTTCAGGAAGGTTCGCCGCAAGGCTTTGAGGGATGAAAGAAGATCAAGTAAAGCCTTGTCACTAGTCACGCTTAATTGAATGTCAAACTAGCGCTTCGCATTTCTCAGCTCATTACGCGTGTTACTACGATGTAACGGCTCACACGTGAATTGTCGGCTCACCGCTCGCGCTACAGCTTTAGAAATAAGCAAGGATATGTTTCGCGGCTGGACGGGGCAGATATGTTTTACAGCCAAGCTGTCTATGGTTGTCTATGCCTTCAGCTGTCTATGGCTAGGATCCCGGGATTTCTTTGTGGAGTAACGTACACAGAAAACTAACATCATCTATGGCTCACACCTCCAATGCAATGGCTCATATCCGTGGAAGGCAGAGGCTACAAGCACTCAGCAAAGTGAAGCGAACAGTGCATACTGTTGTATCGCGGTTTCGGTTCCGGTGGAAAGCAAGTTCACCCGCCCTGAGGGGGCACAGCCGTAACAGGCCGCGCCTATTTAACCGGCTGTCCAAACAATAAACGTGTTCTACGCCTCTGTACCCATCTGCGAGTCTTTCCTTCCGGCCGGCATCCCGGCATGCCCTGCGTAAGTGTTCTTCGTCCCCGGCTCTGGCGTCTATGGCGGCTGCGCTGATACAAGTTTGCCGACGAGGAAATCAACCCGAATTGCAGCCTGATGTGAGTGAAGGGCCGCACTACTACCTCCTGTTGCAACAGGAATACCACCACAACTTCCTGCTACATTTATTTTCCCTGTTGCATTGTGAAAAGCATATTTTCTGCCTCTAGTTTGCATCGAAGCTACTGCGGCTTTCCGTCAGCTTCGTAAGCCCTTCCCAGCCTCATCTCGACAACTGCGGGTGTTCTTCGTCCCCAGCTCTGGCGTCCATGGCGGCCGCGCCAATACTATAGTTTGCCGACGATGAAATCGACCTGCATTGCAGCCACATGTGAGTGAAGGGCGGTACTACTACTAATAACACTACAACTTGCTACACTTATTTTAACGCGACAGCGTTAAGGAGCTCGTGTCGCAGAAAAGCCGGTGTCGTCGGCGTCGGTGTCGGCGGCGTTAGCCGTGAGCAATAAATCCCAGCAGGCACTTCATGAATAAAAAAAACAACTTGCAAGATGGGCTGGGTGGGAATCGAACCAGGGTCTCCGGAGTGTGAGACGGAGACGTTACCACTGAGCCATGAGTTTTTTTTTGCTTTTGTACCGCTTTGAAGCATCGAACTCGTGGCTCAGTACTTCCACTGAGCCACGAGTTCGATGCTTCAAAGCGGTACAAAAGCGCCTCTAGTGAATGCGGTGTTGCCTTAGAAACGAGCTGTTTCTAAGGCTCAGGCGTGCGTCGCTTGCTCAGGCGCACATTTCGTTGTCGCGCCGAACGCTGCGTTGCTCGACGCTCACCGCGTCCGATGCGGGGCGCGTAGCCGCTGCGCCGTAGCGCGTCTTACACCCTTGGCGGGTCGACGGGAACGCTGTCGCGTTCCACTCTTGAAGGCGAAGCTTAAGCGTCCTCCAATGTTTCTTCTGTTGCATTGTAAAAAGCATCTTTTGTGCCTCTACTTTGCTTTGACGCTACTGCGGCGTTCCGTCAACCTCCTAAGCTGTCTTCAGCCTCATGTCGACAACTGCGGGTTATGGTGTGGCCAACGCCGAGGATGCAACGATACGGCAAATAACATACCGCACCAGTGTTGTTTAGCCGCAGTTTATTGGACAATCTGGCGTCACTTGTTTTATTCGTTACGTGTATATTACCCTTCGCATTTAGTTCGGGATTCTCCCTGCATGACCGATCTATCGTGGTGTACTCATACGTTTTTATAATGCTGATGCTAAACTGAATTCATGAATTATAGCCACAATGAGGATTGTGTTTTGTCTCTAAATACTGACACCTATCCACTATGGGGGATTGCCCAAGAGGCAGGCGGTTTCAGATTTGTCCAAGAACCAGGTTGTTGCGCGGAAAAAGTAGAGTGGAATAATAATAAGAGTTGTGCATCATATCAGTGGGTCTTATTATTGATGCGAACGCGTCATGCGGCCCATTGAGTGAAAAAGCCAGCGTCTGTCGTCTGCAGCAACGAACCAGCAGGCAATTGTTAACGCGCCAGCCATTGCGCGAGCGGAGAGGGTATCGACGCGACGCCACGTCACCCTCCCTGCCGCTCTCGGGAGCCTGTGTTATCCGCGCGTGCCTCGTCCACGCAAGCTCTCTCCTGCGCCTAAGGCCAAATGAAGATGTAGAGGTGGAGTCCCGCAGATGCTAGTGGCACATACCCACTCTGGGAGGTTGGCGAAGAACGGGGTGGTTGAATATAACAAAAGCAAGAATGATAAAATGATGTCGAGAAAATTTCTGAATGGTATATGGAAAATAACGGACGGATTCTAGCTCATTATTTTAATAGAACGAAGGACTAAATGAAAATAAGAATACAGCTAATCTAATTATTCGTCTAGAAATATGACGACACCCTAAGTTCTGATTTGATAGTCGAAATCTTTCTGATACTGCGATAAAATTCTGGATGGCATCGCCAACCTACCTGTCTTGTACCCAAGGGTCGAGGCCCTTACCATACTTAATTTCTAACATTTAAGTTTAATCTAACAAGGTAGAACAGTGTTTCTAGGGTTCTTTTTTGCAGTTAAGAATATCTTTGACGATCATTGAGAAAATGATCTATTGTTTCATCTTCCCTGCAAGAAGGACAGTTTGGTGAGGGAGCCAGACCAGCTCCGCGCAGGTAAAAAAATTTAGAAATGAAATTCAGCAACATATTCTAGTGATTGCGACTTTAAGGGCTCTTGTTTGACAGAGTTAACTATTCCAATAATGCGCCCAGTGCTGAAAACGCGCCAGGCGTCTCAACGCGCTCGCTTGCCCGCGAGATATGCGAAACTCGGAAGACCACTCAGCGGCGTTCAATTGGACATGAATGCTTCGCATTGGCAATAAGCGCATAGACGTCCTCCGATTCTTTTCGCCTGTTTCACATTTTCAGGCTCATTTTCCTAACGTCATGACCTCTGCATGAGTATACAACCACCAGTTTCTTGGATATCCTCTCTTGTGTTGGCAGCGGCAGGCGGCAGGCGGCGGGGCCCGGCGTCCGGAGAGCGCGCGGAGAGTGCTCGGCACGCCGACGCCAGAGAGACAAGAGAAGCAGCACGCTGACAGCAAACCTTACAAAGAATTGGGCCTACGAGCGGCCGTTTAATTCGCCAAGACTACTCTTGCCAGATGTGACCTTCCCATTTGTCGCGCACATACACATGACCTAAAGTCCCTTAAACATGGAGGGGCTGTAACGTGACCCAGTCAACCTAGCACACAACACATACAAACAAATTAGAAGGGCTCCCACAGAGGGACACACTTATACAACATCCCCCTTTCTGGGTACGTGCATGTTTTGAAAGCTCATATCATATGCGCGCTGTGTGAATGAAGAAGAAGCCGTCATGGAGCGAAACCACAACGTACGCGACTTCGGCGCTCACGAAGAGGAGTCTGGCGACAACCGTTGTTCCCTTTACAGTGACGTCCTGATGGCCATTGCCATCGCCGGGACCATCGGCGTTCTCCTGGGCTCGCTGGCGCTCAGGTCTAGGGAGAGGTCCGTGGAGCAGCGGCTGGTCCGCGAAACCGGCGCCTCGAGCTTCTGCTGTCCGGATAAAGTACGCGAACTCGTCCCCTACCTCAACTCGAGCCTCGAGCCGTGCGACAACTTGTTCGACTACGCCTGCTCTAATGCCATTCGTTTCCGTCTCACGATGAACGCCACGGTGGACTCGAGGCTCGAGAGATTTGTGGTCACCGGCGTCCCTCCCGAACACCACGGTCGGGTAGGAGACGTCGCCGAGTTCATGATCGGCTACTTTCGCTCTTGCGTGGCCAGCATAAGCAGACGAGACGAATTCGCTTCACAGATGGCTCGGAGCGTCGTCCGGGTCACGCAGGATGCGCTCAGACATCCTAACTCCAGAAACAGCTTGCAGTTCATGGTCGAAGTGAGCGTGCGGTACATGGTCCCGTCTGTTGTGGAAGTCACTTATCATCCAAGGCAGTCGAGGCTGCGCCTCCGCATTCGCGCACTGTGCACAGTCGCGCCCTTCTCTGCCGACTGGTTGAACGCATCTGTGAGCGCAGTGCGAAGCGCCATCAGCCCGCTAGTGACGACGTCGAACACAAAGAAGTTCATGGCGGAGCTGTGCCGACGTTTTCCAGCTACGCTGCGGAACCGCACGTACGCGTGGGCTAACGCGACCGAAGCCATAAGCAGGCAACTCTGGAGAGCACGCGACATCCTAGCTGCCATGAGTGCGGTCGGTTGGACGGTAAGCAATGCGACCGTAGTCGACGTCATGGGGCTGCTCCACGTACGCGCCATCCACGATGCCTTCGCGCTGGAAGGGGACTGTGGCCCCAAGGCGGCGTACCTTCTGTGGCACAGCGTCGTCGCTGGTGCTTTGATGTTCCTGCCCGGTGCCAAGCCGTCGTACATGGCCGGGTTCGAGCACTGCATGAGAAAGACCAGGTACCACGGGGGCGACTTGTGGCAGCGATTGAGAGACGAGGTGATATCTCAGCACGGCGCTGACGACCAGGTGACTGTCACCTTCGCCGCCGTCAAGCGAGCCGTGCTTCGCGTCGCCGAGTCGAGTTCGCTCTTCGACGCCGACGTGGCGCGTCTGCGGAGCCTGGTCAGCGGTCTCGCCATCGTGACGGCGACCATGGTCGCATCGACGCGGCCTCCCGTTGAAGTTCCCCGCGCGGTCGGCGTCTTTGCCGAGAACGTCCTTCGAATGAACGACTACGTCCACGCCCTAAGTCGCGCCGGAGGCAGGCACCACGTGGAGCCGATGTTCCTCTTCGAGGACGTCAAAATAACGGACGACAGGGACGTGCAAATCTCGCCGTATTTGTACCAACTCGTCGAGAGTGCATCGCCGCACTCTGACGTGCTGAACATGGCCACCTTGGGCTACGACCTGGCGGAGGCAGTCTGGAAGCTCCTGGTCTCGGACAAGCGCTGGAACCAGACCACGGTGTCCAACCTCAAGCAGTTGTCCACGTGCTTCCAAAGAGGTTACGCTAGGTTCGGCCAGCAGCGAGGAGAAAGTGCTGACTTAATCGCCCCGTCGCTCGGACTGGCATCTGTGCTGAACGCGCTCTCGCGGCCTGCGGACTGGTACACCAAGAAGCTGGCGTGGAGCACGTCGTACATGTCTCACGCGCAGCTGTTCTACCTGCGCGCGGCGACCGGACGTTGTCCTAACGCGCACCGAGCGCCGACAGACAAGAAGCGTGTGGTGACGCCGTTCATGTACGTTCTAGACTTCGCCAGAGCCTTTAACTGCGCCCGTGGCTCAGTAATGGGGACGCCCACACCTTGTCAGATCGTCAGGCAAAACGTATGACTTGGTTTGCAGTGTACTCCACTCAGTTCCAGATATTGTATGCGGGGAAATGTCACCGCGCGTGTCAGCGCGCGATCTGTACAGGATCGGACAGATGTAGAGCACCTTTATTAGTTTCTTTAGTTTTCTTAGTTATCTTGCTGGCTATATAGATATGCGCATGATCGTAACAAACAATGCAAATCAAATACAGCAATGTTCACCGTTCTATACGGCGCACTTGTTTTATCGCGGCGGAGACTCCGTACCAGTTACATTTGTAGAGCAGTACTTTAGGACGACACTGGAGCAAAACGACAGGCACAAGAGCAATTTACAACTATATAGCTTGATGGCAGACGCTTTGAATAAATATACAAAGCAATACTAGTCGAACAAAAATTGTAAACGACCCTAGTCTATGACTGAGGTGTCTCTTAGTGGCACTCGCACCTCGGCGTTGGTGTTCTTTAGGTTTACTTTAGGCGAACGCAAAGCACGAACCAAACTCGGAGGTAACTGTTTCTCATTAATTAGCAGGTTAAATCTCATGCCACCTTTTTGTTTGTGATGTCCTTAATTCCGCTTTCTACTTCCTGGTTTTCGGCAGCTTCGCCAAAGTCGTGCTCACGTGCGCGGCGTGTCTCTAAAGTCTACGATTCTGTTAAATTATGGGCTTTTACGTGCCAAAGCCAGTTTCTGATTATGAGGCACGCCGTTGTGGAGGACTCCGGAAATTTCGACCACCTGGGGTTCTTTAACGTGCAACTAAATCTTAGTACACGGGAGTTTTCGCATTTCGACCTCGTCGAAATGCGGCCGCCGTGTTCGGAATTCAATCCCGCGACCTCGGGCTCAACAGCCAAGCACCATAGCCACTGAGCAGCCACGGCGGGTTCTATGATTCTGTGCTTTGGTGTGTGGTGATCAGTGATTTCTAATTATTCCATACACAAACTCAAGTTGTAACTAAAATTATGCTCTAATATCATATCTAAAAAGAATAGTATTAATTTTGTACTGTATACTATGTATGTTTTTTCTGATTTATATTGAACTTCGTGCCCGGTCGTCTCAGCGATTTCTAATTGTAATTATTCCAGACCCTTCAGTAACTCAACTTGTTACTAAAATTATGTTCTGATATCATATATATATAACGAAACCAATAAATGTTGTACCGTACATTTTTTTTTCAGTTTTAATCTGATTTCTTTCGAATTTAGTCCCCGATTGTGTTAGGAGGTGAACCGGAAGTGCTGCGCAAGAAACAAGAGTGTCACTCGATGTTCTTGCCACTAAAGAAAGAACAAGAAACCGGCCAATCGGTTGATACACCGATCACGGGGGCAATGCCGACAAATAGACGTCTACCTGTTTGCAAACAGCGAGACGTCGCTGTGAGTGCGCCTCCCATCTGCCGCACCCTCGAAGCGGGCGCTTATCGGAAAAAACGTTCGTGCAACCTGTTCTCCCTGCTTACGGGCGCTGCTTGCATATCGACTGCGCCCATCGTAATTCCAGCATATTAATATTTTTTGTTTTTTGAAGTTACGGCATCGACGAACTGTGCTTAGAAAGTATAATCATCCCCGTTTTATTGTCACAACAACGCATCGTTGTTGCCGAGTGCATGATACCTTTAAGTCAGCTAGTCGCGATTTCGTAAGGAAATGCGTCTTCTTTTTAATTGTGGGGTTTTACGTGCCAAAACCACTTTCTGATTATGAGGCACGCCATAGTGGGGGACTCCGGAAATTTCGACCACCAGGGGTTCTTTAACGTGCACCTAAATCTAAGTACACGGGTGTTTTCGCATTTCGCCCCCATCGAAATGCGGCCGCCGTGGCCTGGATTCGATCCCGCGACCTCGTGCTCAGCAGCCTAACACCATAGCCACTGAGCAACCACGGCGGGTGAAATGCGTCTTCTGTAGATCAAACAACCACAAAAGTGTATTACTCTTCGAAAGCGAATATTTTATCACAGAAGATGCACATTTGGACAGTGCCTAAATGATACTTCGCGTGAAAAAAAAATGTATTGCATTTGCGTAAAATTTGTATTGCATTTGCCTTCCGAGTCTGTATGGACGAGAGCGCGGCTTGCAGTCACTGCGGCGGCGAGGAGACTCTAGTGCACGCATACTTTTTCACTGTCCTCGATACAGCACGCACCGGCTGGCGCTAGCAGCCGTGTTGGCAAGCCTTGACGACAGGCCATTTTCAAAACAGACAGTCTTGGAACGGCGACATGAACTGTCGTCGCATGAAAAGTCGGTCAAAAGATTGTTGACCTTTTTACGTGTCTGTGGCCTATTAGGAAGGCTATAATGATCCCGCTCCCCCCCTTTTTTCTTTACGCATTTCTTTTTGTCCCCGTTCTTCTTTCCATCGTTACTTTCCCTTTTCCTTCTTCTAGTGCAGGGTAGCAAACCAGAGGCTTTACCTCGGGTTAACCTCCCTGCCTTTCTATCCTTTGCATCTCTCCCTCCTGTAAATCTTAACTGAATCTGTTGTTCCAGAACTGTGAGCCACAAGTCTCTCCATTTTGATGTAGTTTAAAATGTATTGTCACGTGGTAGTGACCGTAAAGAACACAGTAGCAATACTGTGAAAGACGAAACTAACTTTTATTGGGCGAACCTGTGCCCACTGAAACAGGCTACGCTCAATGAGGGGTGAATGCGACGAACACTGTCGGCGATCGTCGAAATCTGATCATCGGTTCAAGCGCGTTGACCAGTCGTCGAACGTTCCAGAGTAATCGCTGGGACCCACCTGCCTTCCACAAAGTTCTACACAATTCGCGTCGCGCAATCATGCAATCATATTGCACAAGGTTCGGCGACAACAGACAGCGGATAGAAGCGTCGATGATGTTCTTGAAACTTCCGATACATGTAGGCGCGTCCTGCGCTGAGCGATAACATTTATTAGACGGTAAAAGCGCTCACCCGTAAAAGATAAACGAGTTCACGTGTCAGTATGTTTTGCTGGCAATAGGTGACAACTAAAGTGCAAGGACGTATCTTTATTTCGCTTCCATTCTGCTGTGCATGCTACTGTTGGTTTCATACATCGCAAGCAGCACCGCAGACACTACAGATAATTTGTGGTGGCGCTAGGTAGTTGCAGTAGTGCGCTTATCTGGAGCAGTAATAGTGCCTTTGAAGATAGAAATAAGGAGATACTTTAACAGTTCAGCTATAGTGTTCTCTTGCCTATCATCCAAGTAACTTGGTTTCGAGCAGCATGCTTCGAAGTTTGTTGAGTTGACATATACCTGATATTAAACATGCAAATGCCAAAGAAAAACACTTCAATTATTACAAGCAGCAGCATAATTTTTACATGCAACCCGCCGTGGTCATTTAGTAGGTAAGGTGTCGCGCTGCTGAGCTCGAGAAGTGAGTTCGTTTCCCAGCCCCAGCGGCCACATTTCGATTGAGGCAAAGTGCAACAGCAGCCGTGTTCTTTGATTTAGGTGCACATTAAAGAATTTAGGTGATCAAAATTAATCCAGTGTCGCCCCCGCCGACTACAGCGTGCCTCTATAAATATATCATGGTTTTGGCATGTAAACCCCCAAAATTTAATTTTATTTGTTACATGCCACCGACTTGATCTTCGGGAGCCTTCGGTTTGGCTCCCCGAGGTCTCAGTCCCTCAGGACTCAAATAAAGTTCTTGTCATGTCATGTCATGTTACATGCCTAAGTTTATTCAGGACGATGAGCAAAACGTGAACAAGGTGAATGCAGGAGCCAGCGTTTCGACAAGTGGACTTGTCTTCTTCAAGGCGACATATGCTTTCCTCGCCACAGTATATATAGGTGGGGTTCTTCTAAAAAAGAGAGGGTGGGAGGCGGAAGGACGCGGAAACGAGGGAAAATGTGTTAGCGTGTTACTCTCAATAGGTGGGGTTCTTCTAAAAAAGAGAGGGTGGGAGGCGGAAGGACGCGGAAACGAGGGAAAATGTGTTAGCGTGTTACTCTCAATTCGACACGCTAACACATTTTCCCTCGTTTCCGCGTCCTCCCGCCTCACACCCTCTCCCCTTTAGAAGAACCCCACCTATATATACTGTGGCGAGGAAAGCATATGTCGCCTTGAAGAAGACAAGTGCACTTGTCGAAACGTTGGCTCCTGCATTCACCTTGTTCACGTTTTGCTCATCGTCTTGAATTTCCATCTCCCGCATTCCCCGTCTTTTCTCTAAGTTTATTCAGGTCATACATGTTACCATACCAATGCAATATGTAAATCAGGATAATTTACGAATTATGCTGGTATTCTGCGAGGAAATTCAAATAAAAACCGCTTAGGTAGTATTGCTGATATTTATGCGCCCGTTGTTGCTGTTTGAGATATTTCTGTGTGACATTGCTATCATAACAAATTACTTTCACTTTGCCAAATATGCCCACTTGTTCTTGCTTATGTGGTTCTTTTAGCATACAAATAGTGCCTACCAACAAGAAATTGTATAATCAGTTCGTCACATCACTTGCAAACAGCTCTTTTCCATTACATATACACGTGGGTGATCTCCCTTGTTTAAGCATGTTTGTGTTCAAAAAGAGGACATCGCGTGTGCTAATCGCTCGGGATATTAGCGAGAAAGATCCTTCATTTTAGGCTGCCAAGCAACGAAAACAGATTTATCCCTGGTTTTCCTTTTTATGTGGAACAGATTCTTCACCTTGTGATTTTGTTCTCCGCAATTGTATGTAAAAAGTGTACACTCTTCCTGCCATGCATAAAGGGAGGGTAATACCCCTGTCACACTGGGAGTTTTAATGTCATTCGAACCGAACGGCATTCGGTGCAACGAATGTCATTTGCCCGCGGAGGTGCTACACTCAAAAAATTAATGTCATTCGGTGGCGATATCAATGGCGATCATTCCGAAAAAAACGTGGCAACTAAAGTAGAACAAGGTAGGTATAAAGTGCTTGCATAAGCAATCCATATATTTAAATATATTTTTGGGACGTCACTTCACTGAAAAAAAAATATTTTAGTAATGCCTATAAAAAGTTATTCTATTTCAGACTATGTGGCCACTATAAGCCAAAACAAGACTTAACCACCTGAGTAGCCGATAAATTGAAAACAAACAAAATGGCTGACATGGCGACGCTGGACGACGCGCTAAGTTGCAGCAGGTGAAGCGATTAGTTGCTGCGTACTTTGCATTACGAGCAAGTCGTAATAATCGGAGGAAGCGCTTAGACGTTCTATGACCGACGAGCAGAGTGGCGGCGGCATGGGCGGCGGCCAGACGCTGCTGAGCTGGAGAGTAACAACATTTTGCGACAGCCTGCCGCACATATTTTGTCTCTTTAAAGTAGCAAAACCATTAAAACACGCAAACGTTATTATTTCTGTACGAGTACGGTTTTCAATTTGCAAATACTGTGCCCTGTTTTGCTTTGTTTCTGGGGTTGAGAGTACACATTCGCTCCGAGTGCGAAGCCGAATGAGTTTCTCGAACTCATTCGATTGCGGAAGTCATTCGGTGCTAATGGCATTAAATATCGCTGTGTAGCAACCGAATAATGTCATTCGATGCTAATGCCATTCGGTTCGAATGACATTAAAACACCCAGTGTGACAGGGGTATAACACTGCCAAGCTGTGAGATCAGCAGCATTTTTCGGCTACTCCTTGTATGTTTTGTTTAAGGATAATAAATTCAAATTCAGAGTGAACAAACCATGTGAAGTTGGGACTATGCAGAGATCAGTGACTGTGTTTGATACTCACACATGCTTTATTGGTAAAATTATGCAGGAACAGAGCTCCAACAAATACAGAAAAAATGACTACGTAGACTAACCCGCATTTCCATTAGCTCGTCCACCACAGTGCAATGACTACAAAGACTTGGCCAGGGCCCTCCAACCCCTTCATGTAGCCCCCTATCTGTTTCGTTAAAGCAACATGCAAAACAGTTACAACGAAAGAAGTAAAGGTTACTTTTGAGGCAGGCTGGCACATACCGTTGAAGTTGGCAGGTTTCCTGCATCAAGAACATGTTTAGGATCCCCGCTGCACACTTACCGCGCTTTTAGCTCTCGAGTAAATTTGCTCTCTAATTTATTTTCATTGAAACTGAATTTAAAGAAAAAAAGAGTTGGTGTACTGTTTTTCCGTTTAAATTAAAAATGCTGAAGCCTACTCACATTTTAGTACTAGTATGATACAAAGATTAAACACTTACTTCTAGCTTATGTCTTGTTGCCATGCGTCCATATTCGCTGCCTTCGAGCCAAGAAAGCTAACTTCTCATTGAATTCTTTTTATTTTTTCCCATACAATCATGAAACGGTTAGCAGAGTGTGCTGCAGCTTGGCAGAGACCTTGTAACCAAACACAAAACAGGGCTCGACATCCCAGGACACGTGGTGCCCAACTTTGATGTACGTAGATATCAATATAAGCCTCAACAGAAACGTAACGTTAGATCGCACATAAAGTAATAACATGAAAATAACATGTTACAGAAAACAGAGTATAAGAACGATTAAGGTGAAATAATGTCGCAAACAACATAAGTTGAATATTGCACAAAAAGTATTTTAATAATACTCATGTCACTTAATAACAGAGCCAAAAGCGGGACAAAATGACATAATGGTATAAATAGACACTGTGCATGCCTATCAACAAGTTAAAGCCTAAGCGCAAACAAGATATTCATGAAAGAGTGGCTGCTTCAGGTGTAGCTACAAATATAAATAAATGGTAACTGAAAAAAAGATCCTAGTGGTAAAAAGTGCTGCTGAAAGACTTGTACACTGTAGACCCATGAACAGCGACTCTTCACAAAGAACATATCCCAGGTTGTAGCAGTAAAAGATAAAACTGCTACATAACTAGGCTGCCATAAAGATTAAATGGCATTAAATAACATTACGAGCAAAGCTTACAAGTTGTCACGTAGCTTTTTCTGCGAACTCGTGAAAAGAAGCTTGCATTGCCCATTTTGTTTCTGCATTGCTTGATAACATTTGTGTTATAACTTCTGATTATTTCTGGCGTTTTGTTTAGCAGAAGGAGAACAGTAAAAATGTTGTTAACATTAAGTGGTAGTCAAATATTTGAATATGCCAAATAGTTCATTTTCGAGTATGAATAGCTAGTGTGTAGTATCCAGTTCGTGCTCCAAACTTAAGAGTATTTGCACACACTTGAACTTTATAGTTTATAAAACAAAGCATCACGTAGCACACTTACACGATGACATCACAACTGAATTGCGCCACACAATACACAGAGTATCACAGGTTTTCCTTTTGTTTGAAAGGAGCTGCTGTTTGAAAGCACTCCAGTTCATGAAATCAACCTCGTGGTTGAAAAACCACGTCTTCGCTACTCCCGTGAGATAAAATGCGACGTGACGTAGCTTGGACGCATCGTCCCAGCGGTTAGCCGAACTCACTCGGTCGTAGTCGTCCAGCCAATCCTCGACGTCTTCACCGCGAAGTCCAGCAAACAGATGGGGATCACGCTGGTGCCCACTGACAATCCAATACGGAGAGGCTGGGGTAGTCGAGGCCGAGATGGTCGAAGTAGAAGTGCCTGTTGGCTCGTCCTGCGACATACTGGCGGACAGCTGGCACAATCGGCGACCTGATCGAAGCTTCAGGAAGTTGAGCGGCGAGTCAGAGGACGTAGGACCGAATAGCACACTCCACCACTTGTGATGCAGCAGTTATCACGACGTTTATTAAGCGTCGGAGATGCGGCGAACCGACCACGCCCCAAAGCACGGATCACACAAGAGCGAGCCCCACAAGCGATGATGAAGAAGAACGCCATATGAACCCCACATGATGATGATGATCATGTACAGATGATAAAGTATAGCTTATAAATGGCCACAATATATATATATATATATATATATATATATATATATATATATATATATATACCGTTTATGGGATCGAATACGAGCGCTGTTCATTTGTTTCTGGGTGTAGTAGTTAAGAGAGCTGGTATAAGGGCGAAAAAAAAGGAAAGGAAAAGGAAAAGGCCTGTTCTTGCCTGACTGTTCTTGCCTCACAGGGTTTTGGCCAAGAATTGAGTAGCTGTTATTTTTTTTCTTCTATCGCTTGTCAACAGTTCAGCTAGTCTCATTATTATTTAGCTAATCAGACCACGCAGATGTCCTTTTCTTCGCCAGGGCCAGGGGCATTCCCCTGGTCCGCTTCTCTTCCTCCGCAGGAGTTACCTGTGGATCTGTTTCTACGAAACGGCATCACATCAGTTCCTGTGGCTCTCGTTCCAACCAATAACGGAGTCATACGGATGAAGAATCCGAAAGCGATTCAGGCGGAATTGCGATCGGTGACGGCCCATTTCCAGAAGATCACTGAGGTCCGCCAGTTTGGAAGAGGTGGAGTCCTCTGCTTTTCGGCAGACCAGTCCTGTGTACAAGACCTGTTAAACTGTTCGCTGTTTGCCGCCAATCCGGTGAGCGCATTTATTCCTCCCCACTTGGCATGTGTGAAAGGGCTTGTCCGCGGCGTCGACGTGAACATGACACCGACAGAGGTATTAGAGATGCTTTCACCCGCGGGTGTAATTTCAGTTTATCGGTGTGGACGTGTGGTCGAGAAAAACAGGATCCCTACTGAGTCGATCATAGCCACATTTGCAGGGACAAATCGACCCTCAGAGATAAAGGCATGGCCTCTAATCTACAGAGTGGAACCTCTGTCCCCTCGTCCCCTCCAATGTGTGAAATGCTGGCGCTTCGGACACACGGTAAAAGGATGTAGATCTGCTTCCAGGTGCCGAATTTGTGGACAAGAGCACAATGCTAGCGAGTGTAAGAGCAAGGAAGAAAGGTGCTGCCTCTGCAATGACGCGCACTCTGCTGATTATTCTAATTGCTCAGCCAAGGCACGGGAAATTGAAATTCTGGAAATCGTTGAACGAAGACGTTGTTCACGTAGAGAAGCCGTAGCGGATATTCATTCTAGGACACAGGGTTACGCCGGCGTCACAGCCCGCCAGGTGACAGCAACGGATACGTCTGTTTCACATTCTATTGCTAATGCCATTGAAAGGGCAATGGAAAAATCTATGGAGCGCCTAGCTGGAAACCTTTGTGAGTCCCTGACACAAATTCTAACTAGCCAGATGGCGCACATATTTGGAACAACAACAGCAGTTGGTATAACTTCTCGAACTACTGAGTGTCAACGTACTTCAAACGAGGAAGTAACCGCCAATTTCACGTCGCAAGATGCCCAAATTGTAATCCCACCTGTCGCTGTTAACCAGACCCAATGCACAGGCTCCAACGATAACACAGAGGGCGCAGAGGAAATGGACATGGATCCTCGATCGTTAAAACGATGTAGGTCCCCTTTGTCTAAAAAAGCTACGACTCTAACTCAGGCAAAGACAAAAAAGTATCAGAAAGACAGCCTTACAAAGGAAGATTTATTAAAGGAAAACATTTTAGGTAAGGCAGTTACTGAGTCCATACTTATGCAACCATAGGTCTCCTCAAAATTCTTCATTGGAATTGCCGATCAATTTACTCCGCAGCAACAGATTTATTGTATCTATCATCGAAATTTTCCCCGGATATTATTGCTTTGCAAGAAACATGGCTTTCAGCTCATCAATGTTTTCAATTGGCTAACTATCGCTCTTTCCGACTGGACCGTCCATCGAAGGGCGGAGGTTTAGCTTTCTTCATCAATAACAGAATTAGCCTTAAAGCAAAGATTTCATATAAACATATGTCCCCCGAAAGCGAAATTTTCGCATTAGATATAACTATACCAGGGTGTCTACCTTTCTCTTTAGTAAGCGTATACTTTCCGGCGGGTGTACAGAACACTCGATGTTTGAATTCAGCAGTGACTTCATGGTGTAAGGACAAAATTCTGGTTGGAGATTTCAACTCCCATCACACGTGCTGGGGCTTTCGAACTGACCAATGTGGCAAACGCTTGTGGGATTGGATAATAGATAATAATCTGACTTGTCTGAACTCTAGAATTCCTACATATATTTGTAAACAGTCCCGCTCCGCATTGGATTTAAGTTTTGTAAGTTCGTCCTTCACTAACTCATCCTGGACAGCCTTGGACTGTGCAACCAACAGTGACCACTTTCCAATAATGGTTGAAATTGCTTGCCCGATTATGCCATCGTGCTCCCAGGTACGCGTATTTGTAGATTATAATAAATTTAAATCCGATCTTAAGGTACATTTGGCTTCTCATTCCGAAGAGCAGGAAGACACCAAGGCTATGAAACTTTGTGCGGTAATTAAAAGAACATACAAAAAGGCTGAATTCAGTGTTACACCTGCAAAGCAAACATCTTATAACCCTTGGTGGAATGCAGACTGCACGCGAGACCACCGACGCCGACAGGCAGCTTGGAAGCAGCTCCTCTACAACCAGTGCCCCAAAAATTGGTCAGATTACAAGTTTTATGCTGCTGTCTTTAAACGTACAGTTGCTAAAGCTAAAGAGGATTATG
This sequence comes from Dermacentor andersoni, assembly GCF_023375885.2. NCBI lineage: Eukaryota > Metazoa > Arthropoda > Arachnida > Ixodida > Ixodidae > Dermacentor > Dermacentor andersoni. Next base: position 37,494,738 of record NC_092824.1, read on the forward strand.
ATAGGAAACACTATGATTTCCTTTCTAAATCAATCTAAAAACAAAAAACCGCTGTTTAGGTATATGAGATCTCGAAAAATTCTGCCATTGCCAGCTAATATTGATTATGTCAATCTGTCTCCCGATGAAATGAGAAAATCTCTCGAACTCCTTGCTAAAGGCTTGGAGAGTAGGTTCACGTCATCGATGTCGTATAATTTGCAAAAATTAGCCCCATCCTTAGTGTATACTGAAGTTTCATTGCCAGAATTATCTCAAGTGATTCGAACCTTACCATTGTCAGCCCCTGGTCCTGATGGAATTACCGTTCACATGATAAAAATTTTATTTGATCTATCTCCTGGAGACCTTCTAAACGTTATAAACTATTCCTTACAGAAAGCCTGGATACCTTACGATTGGAAAGTGGCTAAAGTAATCCCGATACCTAAAAAACAGGGACAAGGTTATAACATAGAAAACATCAGACCTATTTCTCTTACTTCTAATATGGTCAAACTCATAGAGAGGGTATTACACTGCCGCATTACTATCTGGATAACGGATAATTTAATATTAAGTCCAAATCAAATAGGCTTTAGAGCTAATTGCTCAATATGGTGTGCCCATGCTGATTTAGAGAGCCGCATCCAACTTGCCCGGAAAAGGAGAGAAAATTCTGCTTTGATGAAATTAGATATAGCTAAAGCTTATGACAGCGTCGAACATTCAATTCTGCTAGATATTCTGCAGCGTCGTAATTTTCCCTATTATATAACCGCATGGGTGGCAGAATTTTTGCGATCAAGAGAATTTTACTGCTTTAAGGACGGATGTTCTTCGTCTAAATTCAGACAAACTCGCGGAGTTCCCCAAGGATCTGTCCTATCCCCAATATTGTTTAATATATTAATGAGCTCAATCCCCACTTGTCAGGACGTGCACGTTTACGTGTATGCAGATGACATTGCATTCTTTGCTGCCGACACTGACATTAACACATTATACCAAAAATTACAAAGCTACATGAGCATGCTAGAAGTATGGCTTCAGACAATTTGTATGTCATTAAATGTAAGCAAAAGTGCCATTTTAGTGTTCTCGGTCATGGATCCGGTTTCAATTTCTATTACTTATAAACACGAACCCATTCCACAGGTTGAGTCTCTAAAATATTTGGGAATCACATATAATGGAAAACTCAACTGGAGTCCCCACATAGAGAGTGTAGCGGGTAAGGCACAACGTGCTTTAGGTATTCTGCGCAGAATGAGTAACCGAAAATATGGACTGCGTAGGGATTCACTGTTGATGATTTATAAAATGTATATGCGTCCCATATCGGAATTTGGATGTGTCTTGTTCTCAGGCGGCCCTGCTTATAAAATAAAGCCTCTGGTTCTTTTGGAGCGTGAGGCTCTACGCCTATGTCTGGGACTCCCCAGGTTTGTGGCTATTAATGTTATCTACCAAGAAGCGCGCCTTCCAACATTGCCCTGCAGATTTCGCATCTTAACAGTTCAAGCCTTTCTGAAATTTTACAGCTTGCCGCTTAGACGATCTGAATACGCATTCATTGATAATCCAAATTCCTTCTTCCTTGCTCATTGGCCTCGATTTCACACTCCACAGATCATATTTGTTCAAAAAGAATTAGATAGCCTGAATGTGAACATTCGAGAGGTAATTCCGTCAACCGAATCACATCAGAATATTAAAATAGATTTTGATGACATATTCCCCCCAACTCTAAGTATCAATCTGCCACTTTTTTAAATAACCTGTTGCAAGATTACCTAGCGCATGTGCAAACAAATAACATAATAGCTACAGACGCTTCAGTGAGCAACGAAAAGGCGGGCGTAGGCATCTTCTCTCTTCCGCTTGGCTGGTCATTCTCCTTGAGACTGCCAGACTTCACACCTGTTTTTGAAGCCGAGCTTTTAGCAATTCCTTTAGCGCTTCGGAAACTCCCGTCGAACTCAATAAGTGCAGTTATTATAACAGATTCCCTTTCGGTCTGTACTTCGCTTACGGCTTCACCCAATTCGCCACCACTAAAGACGTTTCTAACATTAGTTCCTCCACAGTTAAATTCTCTAAAACTATTATGGGTACCTGGACATTGTGGCTTACATTCAAATGAAATGGCAGACGCATTAGCGCGAGCATCCCTGAGTGGACCTATAATGCCTGTTCTTCCTTTGGTGGCTCACATAACAGCAATCAGATATAGAAAATATTCAATTCATAGAGATGTCAGTGAATCAATAACGACATGGACAGAATATCAGCACCTCAGATTTCCGTGGAAGATCCAGTGGTGTCCATCAAGACAATCAGAAGTAGCGATCACGAGATTACGCTGCCGTGTCCCTCCATTAAACCTATATTTACACAGGACTGGTCTGACGCTATCACCTCTGTGCCCATACTGCCAAGAAACAGAATCACTAGATCATTATTTTTTGGTATGTCGACGATACAAATTGTTAAGAAAAAGACACCTAGAACTTCCGTTCGCAAAATTAGGGTTAATATTATCACCAGAAATCATACTATCTTTCGGTGCGTCAGTTATAGGGGTCAGCCACAGGGACGTATTTGATGCCGTTTGCAGTTACATTCAGTTAACAAAACGAATAACTTTTTAACCTTTGTCTTGTATTTTGTTTGTTCTTGTACGTTTTTTTTTATCTCTCTTTCGTTATACTTTTTCTCATCGAATAAGCAGCACTTCAAAAGATTAGGTGAACGTTTCAGCACGCAATTCTTGGCCAATCCCCCAGCGTGGGTATGAGCCATAACATGAGGCCATCATCATCATCATCATCATGATTGCAGCGCCGTGGTTCTAAAGCGCACCCGCGGTAGAGGGACGGAAGGAGATATAAACGTGCGTGGCCATGTTACGCACGCGTAAAACTGCCTTAATAAGTTTAGAGACTTGAGAAAACGTTACTTTATCAACAGATAACATGGTAATCAGCACCCGGATACAACTCGAATACACACTCGAATATACCCTCGAATACACAGGCCCATATCGCGTGCTCCGCCAAGTGACCGATGTCACCTATAAAATCGTTCTAGCCACGCTCACTACGTCCTCCGCCATGACAACCAGTGACATTGTCCACGTCGCCCGACTCAAGCCCTACAGCTCTCCACGCGCCTTGGAGGAGGAGTAGATTTTAATGAAGAGAAAGGAGGAGAGGTCGGCCTGGAGAGCGTGTCTCTAGCCTGCTACTCCTCACTGGGGAAAGGGGATGTTTAAAGGGGATATTTAACAGCACCGTGACGGCGCTTTTGCTGCTGGAAGGGTAGTATTACGATATTATCGCGAGATGCTCAAGAGACGAGCCGCCGCGAGAACGACGAAGTGGGTCTGTGCCCTCGGCGCAAGCGAGGGTCGGCCTGGCCCTCTTGCTCCAGTGTAAATAGCCTCTAAATAGCCTCTTTCGTATGTGTCTTTCCACACGTAACATTATAGTCTATGAAAGGTGCAATAAATGCCCTTGTGATTGTTTGCAATACTGTATTGTCGTTCCTTTGTCCTAAGTGCATGGGTGAGAACCCTACAGTAGACGCAAATGTGTGGTCTCTCCATCTTCGGAGATCACGTGTCAATTTTACATATTTACTGAAAATAAATTTAAACCTCGAACATCCGTCTCATCCCACCGTAAACGATTTGGCCGCTGCACACATTTCTATAACCAACCTGCAGCGAGAAGGCCGTTGTTTGCGTGTGAAGTACCTTAGTCAGGAAATGTGCATTCCAATGCTTAAACATTGTCCTATGGCTCCATTGAAACTGTTTACCACCGGGGCAGTGGCACCCGACAATATGCCACACATAATTTGTAGAGGTCACTGAACACGCACCAGAGATTCATATTAGAATGATTCCCTAGAATTCCAGTCCAAGTACTCAGATTCAGATTCAAAATTTTGGTTCCAAAAAAGTAGTTACAACATCACAAATATGCAGACGAGGGTCCCAAAGCGAAAGAACTGTAGTGGGACCTTCGGTTAATAATACAACATTGGTGGTGATATCTGCACACAGCAAATGAACGTTATTATGAAATAACATCGACAGAATAAATAGATTGTTGGACATTTCATTTCAGGCTAATCAAATACGAAAAAAACACGGCATAAAAGAAAGCCGGGAACAAGTATGAATGGAAACAATATGCATGAAACACAAGAACTGACATGTGGGACAGAAGTCTAAGATACACCTCCAGGATCTCAGTACAGTTAACGTGGGAAACGGCACTTAAGGTAATATTTATAGTTTTCAAGAGAAGTACGGGATATTATAGTTGATGGTAATTCATTCCAGAGAGAAATGACAGGGAATGCAAACGTTCTTTTTTTGTGCTGCAGTTGGTATGAAACATAGGTAACAAAAGATTTTAATAACCGCAAGTCTGGTTACATTTTGATTCTGCAAAAGGTCAACTGCAACGAACGGAAACTTAAGGTTATTAGAAAGCAACAAGACGAGTACGTTGAACTGCAACAAATTACTAATAGGTAAAATATTGTACGAGCGAAGTAACACAGAGGCATTGGATTGCATGGAGCTGGAAGTTGTAATGCGTAATGATTAATTTTGGATATGCTGAATTGATGATAGGCTACAAGCGTACGTGTTGCCCTATGAAGCATTACTGTAGTTCAGGTGATTGAACGAAAGCAAAATGCCACGCTAGCACAGCCTCACGAGAAAAGAAAGGGGCAGCTTTGATTAAAGCGCTGGTACCAAACGCAGTGTTCCGCTTGAGATGTTGGAAGTGACAGCGAAATGTAAGGTTCGGGTCAATATGTATGCAAAGAAAAGAAACATTGTTGCAAACGTGAACTGAATGAATTCGAAGCTTTAGTTCAGGAATAAATGTTAAGGGCCTCTGGGCTAAATTTAGTTTTGAGAGGATTAAGAACTACATAACTGTTGCTACTCCATTTCATACTCTTATTCAATGCAATATATAACCTTGAAGTAAGAGCAGCAATAGATTTATCACATGAAGATATGGTTGTGTCATCTGCGTATATAACACAATGAACTTAGTTGGAGGAGTTAAGAGAATCCGGAAGGTCATTGTCATAATGCGTACAGAAGCGCGCGGAAAACAAAAATAATTCCGTGTTCGCCGTGCGGGGGTGATGATCAGCCTTGCTACCGAAGGTGAGAGCAGTAGCTGCAGCTACTGCTCCCGCGTCCGGCAGCAAGGCTGGTCGTCACAGTGGCCCGAGAAAGCAGCCACCTCGCCTGGCTACCAGGACCGGTTGCTTAGCAGGAGCACACGCCCTTGGCGTCCGGGAACGGTGTAGTGGTGGCTCCGGGGTTCTCTGCACCGGGCGTGCTGCGAAAACCGGCTGATCTTGAATGCCGAGCAGCACGGAACACCGGCGTGCAACACACGCCACTTCAACTCAACACTCCGTCGTCGCATCCGCAAGGCGAACACGGCACTGTTTTTGTTTTCAGCGCGCTTCTGTATATACAATGACAACCCCGAGATTTAAAAAAGTTCTTCACAACTTATCTGATGGGTAAGAAAAGGCAGGAGAAGAAACGTCAAAGTTTTGCTCGACGGTCCATTTTCAAAAACAGTTTACAAGTAAGTGGCAAAGATTCAGGTCACATACACAACGAGTGTTTTAAAAGCAAAGTCTGTGAATGTCTTGTCCTTCAGCACTCCAAAGGTTAAAGAATTGAACGCTAAGGTAATATGCACTTGGATGTTCAGTGGTTTAAGCAGTTCATTCTCTCTTTCTCTCCCCAATTCCCTTCCCCACGCAGAGTAGCATGTCAGCGATGACCGTACACCGGCTAAAACCTCTGCCTTACATTAAAGGGTTCTCTCTCTCTCTCTCAAGTAATTCCTTCCAACGTTATCCGACGCTTTCTCCTGTTGGGCGCGTGTTAAATTGGAGCGTCGCCACGCTTTTTTTCTTCACAATGGTGAAAGCGTGCTCCCGAGCCGGTCTCCACGCAAAACGATTGCTCTGCCGTTCGTGTGTGAGCTCTGAGGAAGGCTTGGTGGCCTTGGTTGTGATAGATACCTGCGGCACATGTAATGGTTCGCGTTTCTCCTACTTTAGCACACTGACTTCGAATATTTTTCTTTTTCCACTTATGCTCAAAACAAAGGCGACCTCATACTTATGTTCGATTACTTCAAAAGGACCCTTCCATTGCAACAAAAATTTGTTGTAGCCCGTCGGCAGAAAAGAAGTACTCAGCAGGGACATTTAACTAGCGTAGACGGCTCTTCAGGTAAAAGTAGATTTTTTTTTGTTTCGCGCGTGCCCTCTTCAACTCAACATGGGCGAGTTGACGTGTCTCTTCAGGGCGGTTTCGAAGATCGACAAGGCGGGTATAAGTTGGGCGAGTTTCGTCATCGAGATTTTCATTGGTCCACAGCTCCTTGAGCACCGTCGGTGGTCCTGCCACGTGTAGACCATCAGTAAAATAAAAGAGTGAGAACCCCAGTCTCTTTTGCGGCAGCTCTCTCTAGGCGAAGAGCAGTAGGGTGAGGTAGCTTCCCAGGATGGGTTTTTCATGGCACAACCTCTTTAGCATGGCCTTCAGGGTCTCGTTAAGCTACTCAACGAGCCTATTCACCATAGCACGGTATCGGCTGTTCGAAGAAACCTGATGGCAAGTAGAAGGCCCGCCTCTTCCATGTGTTCTCCGGTGAAACTTGTTCCTTGTTCATTTACGATCTCTTTCGGTAGACCAATGCGAGAAAAAAATATCACTCATTTCTTCAGCCACGTCCACAGCATCAATTATAGGGAGAGCAATGGCATGCGCATATCGGGTGGCAAAGTCTGTAAGTCTATAAGAGGGAGAATGTAACGTTTGCCTCCGTCCGATTTCGGTGAGAAAGGACCTGTTAAATTGACCGCAACACGCTCAGAAGGCGTAGGCAAGATAAGCATGCTGCCCAGAGGCTCAACAGCAATTCTGTCTTTTGGTGTTGTTCGCTGGCCCCTATCGCAAGACTTTATGAAACGGTTTACGTCGCCATGCATATCTTGCCAGTAGAAGCTGCCAAGACTCGACCTGTCGTGTGCCGAATGTCTTAATGTCCTGTCATAAGACTTTCATGTGTTATTTCAAGGATATGTCTTCTAAACACCTTCGACACGAGAAGTTGGTTAAATGTCCTTTCTGCCTGCAGGAAGACAATACTGCCGGTATTGTCCACCCTTTTCAAGGAACAGGCAGAAGTGGCCTTTCGGTAACATGAAGTTTCTGCCAACTTTAGCAAACAGGGATTTCAGCTTTTTGTCATCCTGTTTTTCCTCTGCAAATCGGTATTTGGCGAGGCCGCACCATTTAAATTTTGGGGCACACAACCGAGATATCGTATCCTCGTGTGGCTTGACCGTGGCAGAGACGTAGTAAGGGTGCTTCACAGGTATTACTTGAACACTATATTTTAGCAACGCAGTGTTCTTTTGGTCAACTGCAGCGTCTTTCCAGTTAATATCTCGCTCGTGAGGTCCTCTGACACCCGGTAGATTTCTAAGCTCGGGGTCATAAAATGGATTGTCCATATTTAAGGTTATTTCTCCCAGAAAGTATAGTGTATTTACTTAAGTTTAGCCACTGGTGCACCAATAACAGAGCCATCAGTGAGCAGAACTCTGCTGCTCTTTCCGCTCAAACGTGAATCCAGAACTAAGGCTCTTCGAATGGTTGAGGTATTGCTGGCCGTATTCTGAAGAACACTTTTTCTTCGATCCAGCACTTACCCTTCAACTACTGGTATTCCTTTCACCAGAAAAATTGGTTCTCTGTCATCAGGTTATTATTTATCAGAAGTGTCCTGGGAAGCTTTCGTTTGTTGTGTTTTTCAACTTTGTCAAACAAAGGAAGATCATAGCGGTTTTCATTGACGATGCAGGCTGAACTTTGCTCTTTCTGTGCCTTTATAGTGTAGTAGACGTCGCTCTTTCGACAAATCTTCCCATAAACCTCGCACTTCGTCACTTCATTGCTGCGTTGCGACGTTCGTGAGCTTGCTGCCCCACACGCTTGCACCCCATACACCTTGGTGGTGATTTCCTTGGAGATTCCACCGGATTCCTATTGAAATTTTTGCGTCCTCTGGAAGCTTCCCGAGATTCGATATATTCTGAGCTTCATTGAACCGGTCAGTACCGTCAGCTAGCTTTTGGAGTGACTTGCATTCTCGTTCGTTCAGCCATATTGCAAGCTTTTCACGGCAACATCGGATAAGCTGTTTGGCGACCATGTCATCTCGAAGGCTGTCCAAGACATGTTAGCCATGTAAGTCCAGTTGTCGAAGTAGCCTGAAAGCCTAACAGTTAACTATCTACCGGTTTCTCCATCTTCCGCCTGCGCCTTGCGAAATTTCTCTTGGTAACTGAGATTCGAGAACTCATTCATACCTTAACTGAGAAAGGACACCACGTGACATTTCAGTGGCTTCCAAGTCACTGCGGAGTCATAGGGAACGAACACGCTGATAACGCTGCTCGGTCGGCTCTTCAAGGGGACGAAGAGGAGCCGATACCGTTATCAAGGACAGATGCCGCTCGAAAACTTCGAATGATCAGCCGTGACACCACGTTCTCCTTGTGGAACGCTGGAAGTTTTCACGACTACCGACTGCACAATCTTGACTCCTCTCTACGCCTTTGTATTCCACCTGGACTCTGCCGTCGCGAAGCTACCCTGCTTTGTCGACTATGGCTAGGGGTGGCTTTCACCAAGTCTTTCGCTTACCGAATTGGATGGGCCGACGACGCCTCGTGTGAGGACTGTGGTGACGAGGAGACTTTTCAACACCTTCTTTGCGACTGTTCTCGATATAATTTACAGAGACAATCACCCGCAACCGCGATAGCGCGCATTGACCAAAGACCTCTCACAGAGGAATTTATTTTAAAATACCGCCATCATAAGCCTTCGCAGCAGAGGGCGACGAGTGCACTGTTGCGGTTTTTGAGGGCGACAGAATTGGACAGGCGGCTGTAGCCTGAACAGATGTTGACAGTGCTTCAAGTGTCACTGTGCTGTGCGATGACAGTATTCAGTGACAGCGACCGATTGTGATTGTGTGTCTATTCTCCTTCCTTTCCTTATCTCTACTTTGTTACCACTCTACCTCCCCCTCCCCTCTCTCCCCAGCGTAGGGTAGCCAACCGGATCTATTTCTCTGGTTAACCTCCCTGCCTTTCCCCTTTCCCCTCTCTCTCTCTCTCTCTTGGTAACCATGCGTAGTGAACCGAAATATTTGCAGGAAAGCTGTTTTTTTTCTCATAGTCTAAAGAATCGGCGGCAGTCATTCGACCAATTGCTGTTAACTGTTCGTCACTGAAACACATGCTCACGGCATGTCAGCACTTTCCTTGAGGCCGATCTTTTTCTATTGCCACGCGCTCGAACCTTTGCAAATATGCATGCTAATCACCGCGTAGCTCATCAAACAATGGAAGCAATTTTTGCGGGTTGAGAACTGAAGAAGCGCCACTTGGAAGAGGCATCAAATAAATGTTTGTTACTGCGGATTCATTTTGAATTTCTTCTTGGAGCTTCAGTTTGAGCTCACGAATTTGGCGAATTGTTTCGTCTGCTTCCTTGCTTGCCTGTTTCTCAGCAGCACATTCCACTGTTTATTTTTCCTGTTTTTTTCTCAAGCCACGTACACAGTCCCACACCTGGCAATCCAAGCAGTGATCCAATAGCGGCTAAACGTTCTGTATCCATTATTTAGTTTTCTGTGAGCGTATGCTCGAGGGAGGATAATTTCCTTTGATGATCATACGAGCGGTATCCTGGCAGGCTTGCCATATTGTCATGGAATATGAGAGGTTTTGGCTCAGGACCACTCAGCAAGGAACGCAATCTACACACGAGTGCACAAAGAGCACAAAATCTATACTAACAGGACATAACACACTTGACACGAGACATACAACTAAAGGTATTATAACTAATACAGGCCGCCCTGCAGCTGCTACTACAACGTCTGTCTTAGAACATAAATAGTCTATTGCCATGCGATCCTTTGTGCGGAGCCCGTTGACGCGTCGAGGCCAATGTCGGTCCCGGAGGGTAGGCTGGCATTTGGAGGACGTCACCATGGACCTCACAACGGCATCACGGAAGTTGCTATCGCAGCAACGACTGTAATGACAGCCACGGCAGCCGACGTAACTGCGGTAGCCGCGCAGCAGCTCCAGCTATTGCTCTCGCATGCGGCAGAAAGGCTGATCGTCGCAGTTGCTCGGAAAAGCAGCCACTTCTCCTGGGTCCCTGGACCGGTTGCCCAACTGAAACGCAGGCCCTTGGCGCCCGAGAACGGCGTAGTGGCGGATCCGGGGTTCTCTGGATGAGGCTTCTAGCGATAATCGGCTGGTATTGAACGCCAAGGAGCACGGAACACCGGCACGCGCCCCGCGCCACTCGAGCTCAACACTTCGTCGTCGCCCCTGCACGGCGAGCGCGGCGTTGTTTTCGTTTTCCGCAGGCTTCTGTACATATCTTGACAGTCATTAATATCTGGAACGAAAAGCAATGGACCTAGACCTGAGCGCTGTGGTACACCCTGGTTAATGCAATTTGTTACAGAGAAAGTATTTGCTACACGTATTACTGGTCAAAAATTAATTCTTGATTAATTTTAACGCAGGACCGATTATACCATAAGACTCAAGTTTATTATACAGGACTTGATGGTTAACGGCATCAAAAGTTTCCGATTATTCCTCGGTCGACCCATAATGTTATTTTGGGCATGGACTTCTGGCGGGAGGGTGGTGCCACTGTCTACTGCCGCACAGGGAATGTGTTCATAAGTAGCACGATGCCGAAAGGACTCCTGAAGAACGCTGTAGATCACGATACTACCCTGTGTGTTTGTGGGGATACGTTTGTACCTGCATCATCTACCGGTTGTGTTCCCGTTGTCTGTTGTGCGCCGATTCCGACAGCTTCGATGCTACTGTAGAATCGATGCAGATTAACTGCATGAAGACAAATATTTTGTTCCACATTTTGTGGTGTTCCATCTCATTCTGTTCTACCAATTTTCTCTTCCATCTTTTAAGGAACCCTGAAACGATTTTGACGATTTTGTACAAATGTATTGAGTCGTTAGGATTGCCCTTTTTGATAGTGAAATGACGCACTTGAGTGCTCCGTGTAACGCATCTGATTTATTATAAGGTTTTAAAAACGTAAATTGCTACTGATCGCAGCACGCCACTCGAGCGAGCATTCATCCGCCCCTCACCAACTGACGCGAGGTGACCATACGACGCCAGTAAGGCGAGCTACCCGATTTGCTACCCAGGGCGCGTCATCGATAATTTTTCCAACTTCATAGTGAACAAATGTTGCTCGTAATAGCTGAAATGTTAGTTAATTTGTGTCTATGAAAAAGAAAGTAACAGAAAGAAAATGCGCAAGGAGAATTTATCCCTGCACTCAAGAACTCCTGCACACGGAAAGTGTCGTACGCTTGGGTTACAACGTGCTCCGTACTGACGCGGTCTGTGTTGGTCTCGATCTGCCTTCTCGCCAACAACGTGGTTCGCCCTTGCGTTGTGTGCTGCAGACGTAGAGATCGGCGACATGTGAAGCTGTGACATCGTGTCGCTCTGCAAGGCAAACATGCGGGCGGAATGGCTGCAGCGCTGGTTGTCTGTATCCAATCGACAGCAGCATCTACGCGTTTGCGGCCGTCAGTTCACACCGAAGGATTGCTGTACAGGGTGTTCCAGCTAACTTTAGCCAGTGTTCTAAAATGTGCAAATGCCACGTAGCTGGACAGAACAAAGGTAATCTTGTTTGCCATCGCTTGGAGATATTAAAAATAGTTTGTTTTCATTCCGCCTAATTAGATAATCAGCCTTAATCAACTGCTAAAATATTATAATTGGATGAGAAGTGTCAAAAAAGGGTACTCTAGAGCGACATGAAAAAACTCCCGATACAGCTTTCTGTTGCTCAGTACGTGCTACATCAAAGTGTTTTTTCGAGCATGAAAAAGCCCGCGAAAACTCGCAAAGTGCCTCGAGCGGCCATTCGCGTGGCAATTTTGCGTGCATTTGTGGGCTCATTTCATGCTCAGAAAATCACTTGTACGTGGCACGTATTGAGCAACATAAAGATCTATTGGGAGTTTTTTATGTCGCTCTAAAATTTTCTCATTTACACTTTTCATCCAATTAAAATATTTGAGAAGTTGATTATTAAGACTAATTATCTTATTAGGCGAAATGAAAAAGAAATAGTTTGGGTATCTCCAAGCGACAGAAAATCACATAACCTTTGTTCTGTCTAGCTACGTGGGATTTGCATATTTTTAAATTCTGGGTAAAGTTAGCTCGGACGCCCTGTATACCATAATAGTGTTTCGCGTGTCCGGCATTCGCGCAAGCGAGGGCGCAAGAGGACTGGGCCTGAGCATATTACAGTATGAGAAGAGGTACAAACGTGAACGTCCCGCACGGTGCGGCCACCTGGTGGCACAGAGCTCAACCAAACACAGAACTAATAAAGAATTAACCAACTACATTCTAATTTGCTGCCAGCGTATTTGGCAGGACTAATATCAGCTCTTTGTTTGGCTAGTTAAGCTTTGCGCCACCAGGTAGCTAGACCGTACAGACAGATCAGGTCGCTCACATAGGTATACGCTAAATTCCTTCATCACAACGGTAGTAGTGTCGACGGGCATTAGTTTGCACCTCCGCCCATCCGTCAAAACGTCCAGCTTGCGCTTGTTTACCTGAATGTTGGACGTGCTCTGCGCTGCGAAAGAATGCTCGCAACGCACGCTGCTTCGATAGCTCTCGCTTGGAGCGGCTGGCAGAGAGGTTGGAGAGGCGCTTACTCCAAGACAACGGGAAGTAGACGAGACGACGTCCCGTTATGACGCAGAGCCAGTGAAGGCGGAGCTTAGCGCCGATCACTCGGTGAACGAGTCGAGGAGAAAAAACATGTCTGTGGATTAGGGCAACTTGTAACCGTCCGTAGCTTTACACATATTGCGGTGCAAATGTTTTATTGTACCTGTACAGTACGCATCTATAAGGCCTGTCCTAACAGTTTCAGGGACCCTTTAACAGCCTCGCCCGATTGCAACACCCATTCATAGGAATTTATTTTCCGTTCTCGTACACTACAATATAGAAAGGACCCGAACAATAGCCGAGAACTACTTCACAAGAACTCGAGCCCCTCTAACAAAAACGACCTACATATGCTCGACACTTACACACTTAAAAAAAGTTTACACCCTTTGGAGCTTATCTTGTCCCACAACAATAATCGTCATTGCCTTCCTTTCGTTTTATTTCTTGAAAACTCTGCGCGCCTTACATTCCTGTCAAGACTGCTATGTCAGGCTGATGCGCATGTCGTTTATGGCTTGGAAGTACGTGGAGCGCAGCACTAAGGAAGGGAAAGACACGCAAGGCAAATGACGAGTATTGTGGGAAAAGATAAGCCCCAAAGCCTTCAAACTCTGTTAAGAGTGTACGAGACATAGAAATGCTTGCTTAGTGAAGAATTCCAAGTTATTTAACCACTAAACGAGAGATTATACGTAGAATTCGTCCTTATTGTACAAGTTATCACTACGCTAACTTGTCAAGTGCGATCTTTATATTTGTACTCACTCGGAGCTTCTCTAGCACCCTCACAGGTTTGTTTCTGGTCAATGATTTCTTATTCGACGAGAAAGAACCATTGAACCGCAGCTCCGCCATCTTGGATTACGTTTAACTGTTACGTATTCGGTATACTTTGGTGCCTCGACTCTTGTGGTATCTTCAGTATGGCCACCTTGATCCTCCGAATCAGAGTCGTGCAGGTCCGGCGCTTTTCGAGCTGAGCAGCACAGGACGAGCACGCAAGCCGAACGTGTCACTCGCTCTCGGAGGAGGATGAAACGGCAGACGCCGATCCACATGACTACAGCGAACGTCCGATTTCGCCCAGCCGAAGCTCCCTACGCTGCCAGAAAAAACAGCGGACGCTCAGGTAGGACGAGCGTTTGCTCAGTGTGTAAAGGCTTCATTTGAAAACAAGGTACTGACGGATGACCTTGTTCTTAGGCAGCCACGAGCCCCTATGCCCGGGCGGCTTCTTCAGCTCTCTTGATGACCTTGGCCTGAAGGTCAGGGTCGGAGCTGAGCAACACGGCCTCCCACTGCTCAGTATTACTTATTTCGTGATTTGTGTGATTTTCCGCTGACCACGACCACATAATCTGGAACAGATCCGTTTTTCTTACAATGGTTACATGTATTAGGGTAGTAGTAGTGATAGGCTACGGGGTTGGAGTAGGTGTTCGTCTGAAGCAGTCTCCAAGCTACTTCTTGTGGCTTGTTACGCGATTTGTGTGCTGGTGGGTACACTGCCCTGGCTAACCTGTTGTGCAGAGTTATTTCCTGGTGACTGACCATGCGATCCCTCCGTGATCCTCGCTTGAGCCGTCTGGGTGCTCGGTTGGAGAGTCCTCGAGCGGCAGCGTGGGCGGCATCGTTGTCGGGTAGGGAGGAGTGTGCTGGTGCCCAAATGATCCGGATTGGTCGTGGGTGTTGGATAGCGTCTAGTATGTGTTTTTCGGGAGCCGAGGCCCGACCTTTCGCAAAATTGCGTACTGCTGCTCTGCAATCGCTAATAATGTAATGACAATGTGTAGAGGCTATTGCCAGAGCGCTAGCCGTCTCTTCCGCTGTTTAAGAGCTTCTGGTGCGGACTGAACCACCAGCGCGTAATTGACCTGTGGAGTCCACCACTGCGAGGGACATACAGTTGCGTTCTATGTATTCTGCTGCGTCGACATGGAATAAGTCTTTGAAGGCGTGAAATTTTTCTGATGCAGGGTTTTGGACCGCTCGGCCCTCCTTTCCTTGTGGAATTCGGGGTGCATGTTTTTAGGGAGTGGATTAATTTTCAGATGGCGCCTGTGATCGTAAGGAATGTCTATATTAGTGCTTTGCATCGACTCGTAGTTGATGCCTAGATTCTGGAGGATATTTCGCCCGGCGGCACTCTGGGCTAGCCTTTCATATTGAAATATAAGGTGAGCTTCCACAAGTTCCTCCAGAGTGTTGTGCACACTTAGGGCTAGCAATTTAGCGTTGACCGTTCTTATAGGTAGCCCAAGAGCCTGTCTATAGGCCCTCCGGATAATTGCCTCTATTTTCTCTCTCTCAGCGACATTGAAGCTGAGGTACGGGGTGATGTAGATGCAGATGTGGGATGCAGCTGAGCACGAAGGCTTCTACCAATCTTATGAGCTTGGCTTCTTTCATGCCAGAGTGTCGGCTGGCAATTCTTGAGATGAGTCGCATCGTCTGCTGAACTCCTGCTTCTAGTTTATGAATTGTGTTGCCGTTGCGCCTGTGAGCTTGCATGAGGAGGCCGAGTGTGCTGAGAACCCGTCGTGTAATGGCTTTATTACAGTGGACGATCGCCAACAGCGGCGACGCTGCGTTGTGGTGACGTGTGGCGCGAAACGCTCTCCGTTCTGACGACTGCTCCCAGGACAAGGCTCGGAGGAGGAGGAGAGCAACCGAAAAGAACCAGGCTTACGCAAAGCGAGCGTTCTTTGTAAATGTTGAAGACAACGCTGCTCACTGGTGTGGTCTAGGGCACTCCGAAATGACCATCCGAAGATGCGATTAGGTACAGTGACAGGAAGGTTCGCTCTATCATTTAGGACTGCGTGCTAATGTCGACGCGATTTAATTTATGACGCTCGTTCGCCAAATGTATTTTGATTTGTGTTATGCGAGTTAGTCTTAATTTTCATCAATACACTCTCATATTTTCCTATTCTAATGGGCTTTTTGTCAACTAATGGCTACTAATATTAATATTATAATATTATAATATTACAATATTATAATATTATAATAATATTATAAGTTCCAAGTTATGACTTGCGCAAGCCAATTCTTGAAGGCGAGAAATGAAGGCGAAAGTGTTTGTTGAAAGTTCGCGTCGGAATCCCAGCGCCGGTACGTCATTAATTCCAATGTGTGTTCTCGGGGTTGGGTTGTTTTGGCGACCAGCAAAAGCTCTCGAGACTACCCAACTGCCGTCTTGCGATGTTTTAGAATACAGCGCAGTTTTTTTTTGCCTATAAAACAAATAGCTACAGGCCGGCACAGATGCCGTCAAAGCTCATGGCGTCACGGTGGGTTCATGTGAGAACTACGTCACTACCGGTCTATCGTTCTCGCGTCTTTCATGGACTCTCGGGCCTGCACTCACGGTAACCGCGACGCCTCTCTGTTCACGACGATTGTCAGTCCGGAAATCCGAGCAAGGTGCGCAAAGAATGACGAAGCGACAAGGGTAGAACCGCCGATAGTGTAACGACCGGTGATCCGCAATATTGAAAAGCCCTCGCGTGGCCTATCATTTTAGTACAGGGTTAGAAAGCCATCAAGGCTCCAACGTACAAATGACCTATGCACGAAACAAGCCGAAGAGAAGGTTTCGACAAACGAGCAGTTTCTTATAGCCTCGAGGACGACAAGCCCTGTGTGAAACCGCACACGTAAGTTTTTTTTTTCTTTCTTCGTCATGATCTCGGTACAAAATACCAAAATACCAATAAACTCATACGGAAAGTGCGGAGTAAATACACCTTGCGGTAGTGTACAGCATACGCACCACCCCGTCGACACTCAATAGTATGTATATGCACTAGGCTGAGACACGTACCACATTGATGCCAAAAGGAGAACAAGAGTCCGTCCTGTGCAAAAGATTTGCTCGTGAAAAAAAAAAAAGTCGAAAGTAGACGTCACACTCGCAAGGCTCCTTGCGCGTTCTATCTTTCCAAAGTCAATTTTCATGCATACGCGTCACAGAGAGAGTTTAGGTGGCGCACCGACTGCGCAGGCTTCTTGGCACAAACAGCAGACGAGCACGTGACTTATACGGCACTCTGCTACATAAAAAAAAAACCACAGCAAAGTACTGAACACTTTCAAGGTAGCATGAAGAGGAATAGCTTGCGCGTACATACGCGTGCCGAACATTAGAAAGAGGTACACATGTCATTTGCACTTGTTCAAACGTACGCATAGTTGAGCATCAAGAACAAATACAATTGTATACACACGGCATATCTAGCGAATGACGAAAAACTAAAAAAAAGGCAGGGCAGGGCAAGAGGGTAGACGTCCAGCCCGACAAAACACGCGGTACAACCTCTGTCCAATACCGGCGGTGTGCCAAAAACTACCTAGCGGGTTACACCACACAGTCGGAAACGAGACACGGTATGAATGCGCGGTTCGTCCCATCGTGAACTACTACTCCATATCCCATGCGAATGGAATCAGAGATTAGCGCTGCACAATGAGGGCAGTTGGGGAAAGTTCAGCCGCTTTTGATTCCCCATTGGCTGGCTCACGTGACTCGCGCGAGCTTGGCTGCGCTGTACATCACCCACACCAAAAATACACTTGCTGTTTTGCGGCAAGTTTTACAAACATATAATGAAAGAAAAAAACAAAGGGTACTTTACTCGCGACAAGCTTTAAACAATTACCCCGGCTCATCTGGTTTATGCTAAACGGTTTCAGCCGTCCCCCTTCGTTAACCATTCAGTGTGAATAGAATGATCTCGGAAAGATCAGCGCTGGGTAAGTGCAGCCAGTTTTTTACGGTCTTCTTTCCCTGATCAGCTTAGTGGGGTGGCTTCGCATGACTGTGTATTTTGATCACATGTGAGATGAGACTAAGGAATCAAGTATTTCAGCCCGTGCTAAACCTAAACCTATGCTTTCGCTAAATGTGTTAACACTGTCGATATGTGCGAAACGTGCCGATAGCTTGAAGCACAGTTTTGGGAACACGGTTAAATAGTTATAAGAGAAAACGATATCGCGGTGTACCACGCGGTATACAGTGCCGTGGAGGTTGCCGGTGTCAGAAGCTCGGGCACTTCTCCAATCGCACGTTGCTGTACGGCGGGCAAGAGAAGACGTTCGCGAAGTCCTCCTTTTGCTTCAGGGGGTCGTTGCACAGTGACGTGCCATTCTTTTCGGTGCAGTGCGTGTAACAGTGGACGACGTAGAAGAGCTGGTGGCCCGTGAGCGGCACGTCCTGCAGCCGGTCTTCGTCGAAGGACGGTACGAGCTTGAGCTTGCAAGAGCGCGATGTCCAGGGCAACACTATCCACCATGTTGGTCTCGAGCAGACTGATCCATTGGGGAGTGGGCTCCTCTTGCCGCTGGAATAGCGTGGAAAATGACAAACCTTAATTACGGCGCGAGCCCGCATTCTGGGGCGGCGGGGGGGAGGCAATGGGCCTTGAATTATGGGGGGGGGGGGGGAGTTGAAAGAACGTGCGACAAAACCCATTGTCCCCGCGCCCCGCCTTCGGTCAAGTGCGTGTCACCCCACGAACATGGAATCCTGGCTACTTCACTGCCGATATGAATTAGGATTTGATAGATCTTTGAGAAAGACCAATTTTGGATTGTGATAGTCGGGTAGGATGGACTCTATGGTACTAAAGCCCTAGGTTACCGCGGAGATTCATTACCTCATGGGGTCAAACAGTTAAATCAATAAATGCCCAAGAAATCACCTTTTTTATCACGGAGCTCGAACTTCATCTCGTCTCCCTTGATGCCCTATCCAGCCCCCTAAATCCAGACCCTTGGTCGCACCGTAGTTGCAGTATAGCGTGAGCGCTGACAAGGGTGCGCCTTCTGTAACTGTGTAGCGATCGTTCGTCACTTCGTACGCGACTCTACGAAGCCACCACTGACTCCTTCCTATGAAGGCCCCTTTCGTGTGGTTTCACGTTCGAAGGCGACGTTGAAGATTGACGTTCGTGGCAAAAAAGGGAGAGTGTCGTGCGACTGCGCGAAACCAGGCTATCTTGAACATTAACTCATTCCTTTCACCATTCACATCTAAGCCTCCGGCATTCTGAAGCGAGGGGGAGGAGCCTTTGCTCGAACCCCTGCACGAACCGAAGCGCCTGTAAGACAGGGGCCCACCACTGCCGCTAAGCAAACTGCTTTTACACTTAATAAAGCCAGTAGACTTTCCGTTCACAGGCTGTCAAAACGTTTATTCCTTGTCTGCGCTAAACCGAGCTTCCAACAACTGTGCCTAGTAGCTTGGAGGTACTGGTAACCCAGACGTGCACTGTGTTTTGTACTCCCTGTGTTGAGGTTAAAAATATCTAACCTACCTGTTAGCAAGATTTGCAAAAAAAAAAAAAAAAAAACACACTGACACCAGAATGCGTTGACTTGACCTGCGCCTGCATATTTGGGTGGTCGCGTCCATTTGGGTTGTACACCATGCCAACAAATGCACCACCTGGCCCTCCAAGATGTCCAAAGCCATACCAACCTGCGTATCCTTTATGCCGAAGAAGCAGAATTGGAATTGGCCCAGGGGATCTTTCCCGTGGCCCTGGAATCGAAGCTCCATGTAGGACTCGATCGTTGCCTTGGCCACTTCGACGCCGAAGGTGCCAACACGCACCGGCATAGGCGCGGTCATGTGGTACATAGGCGTCATCAAAATGGACGGCTTGAGGGCGTAGTCGTAGCGGTCGTGCTTAATATGCGGGTGGTAGAAGTCGTTTTGAAGCAACCACGGCTGGGGCATTGTGCCAATGTCATCGATGTCCGCCCGACGGTTGGCCTTAATCGCGTCACGCAGATTCTTTACGAAACTGGCCTCCATTTCCGGGTATTGCGAGAACCTGTTTCGAGTAAGAAAGCGCCGAAATTTCAACAAGACGAAGTTTTAAAGCTAGCGCACTCGAGTGGCTTTGAGTGCCGAAAACTCCGCGCCCTGTAGTGCTTGCGTACTTTTGTGCTCCTGAATATAACGCAAAATTAGTACGCAAATGTACTTATTTCAATGACTACAAAAGAGTACAAGAGTACAACTCCCTGCGGTTGCGCTTCTTGGGTGTTCAAAAATTAAAACTCCCAACTGTCCTTGCAAATGGACTTCTTATCACTTATTTTAGAGATACTGCGTAGCGCTCTACGAACTACCACACTTGCTTAATGGCTGAAGCGTTTTGCCGCTTAGCTTGGGGTTGAAGGTTCGAAAAAATAAGGGTTCGGCCCGGTCTTCGGTTCACTTACCGCTGGTTTCGACACCCACCCGGCCCCGACTAGTCCTCATGAGGCGCGGTACATAGGCAAATATAGGAGCGGCGAGGGTGCGTCTACTCTGGGCTTAGCGTATACAGCGCAACGTACCACGGAAAGCTAAAGCGTTTTCAGTTTGAATTCAATTTACTATGCGGCGTCACGCGGTTTCGAACCTCGCCTCGATGTCGTCCACTCGGGCTATCTCGATGTAATTGAAGGCCACGTCGAGTTCGGCCCACGGGTAGGTGGCGCGCTCGAGCCTCTGGTACACGATGCGACGCACGTCCCTCGCGATGCGCCGCGCGTCCGTGCGCACAGGTTCGGTGTAGACGCGCTGCAGGAACGGCAGGAACAGGGCGGCCCCCATGAGGTAGCTGGCGACGGCGAAGCAGCCCGTCCGGTGGAGCTCCTCCACGCCCTCCAGAGTGTTGTAGTGGTTGGCGATGAGCTGCCGGTTGGCGAACCGCGCGGTGAACCGGACGGCCATCCAGCCTATGACGAGCTCGACGATGGTCTCTTTCGTCTTGATCAGCTCGATGAACAGCTTGAAGTACACGTCGTTGTTGGTGGCGATCTCGATCTGGGCGCGCGCGAGCGTGCGGTGCGCGTAAGCGTGAGCTGCGATCCTGCCTCTCGAGAACACAGAGAGAAAAAATACAACAAATTCATCTTGTCTTCCACGTTTCACCACGTTTCGCATTCGCCTTCCTCCCACGAAGACATGAATATTCGTTGGGATCGCTTAATTAGTTTTTCCTTCTTTCTCAGTATACGCTTTGTCAGCCTTTCAAGTTACGTCGGTTAAGTAGCTCCGTGTTCGTTGTACTTGTTCGTTCGCTGGTGTACTGTCCACAGTGCACTTTTGAGAGTTTGGCATTCCCTGTGACCTATGCTAGGCCTGAAGGGTGTACACAGTCGACAGCCTGTATACGGCGCGTAGAGATTTCATAGCCTGTAGTGTTTACATGGCATCTAGACTTATGACTCTAGGGATACGGCTCGCAGGCAGTACATTGGGAGGCGCAGGGAATCTCGCAATCCGTGAGCCGGTGCTATCGAAGTGTTGTTCGCGCGTAGTGGAAAAACAGATATGCGCTGATTACTGTGGACAAAAGTATGAGCCGTCACTGTACTAGACAGCTGGAGGAGCATGAGCAATGGTGGCTCTTGTTACTTAACTTTCCCAGTAGACATTAGAGAATGAGCGATGGCATCTGTATCGATTCAATTTTTGCGATTCCTGGGGTTGAAAGAAACGGTACAATGAATTTCAGAATGAGACAAAGGAAAAAATATGGCTGAGCTTTTGTTTTTACTCTGGTACGAAGTGACATCCAACATCTCAATTTATGTACGTCCATTAATAACGAGACAGACTCGCCCTAACCATTAATGAACTAGCATATTCAAATACGCATTTTCTTCCGCGCACCATTGATCATTAGAATCGCTTGGATTTGTGACAATTCCAATTCGCACTTTGTGTGTTCACATGTTTTGTTCAGTGTTTTCTTTTCTTTAGCCCTTCCTGCATAGACCTTGTGTCCGGGGTATATATAATAATTAAATTAAGAAACGAAAATAACAATATATGCCTCGTCTGCCGGTTCGACTTTGATGTTGTGACGTAGTTCTGGTCAATCTTCCAAGCATCAATAAATAGAAAACCCGCGTATTCGTTTTATACTCGTGCACATCAATTCAATTTTGGTAAATAACTTTTTCGTTGAAACGTAATTAACCCTCGCCCGTGTCTGCCGTCTATTAGTGTCCTAATGATCAGTGTCCTAATTCAGTGAAAGCGCAGTTACACATTCGGTTTCAGTGAAAGCAGAAACCAAGTCCAACTGAGATCGGCTTGCAAATGGGGCTTGGAGACTTTAATCACCATTAGGTTCAATGGTAACCTAAAGCGTTCGTATGACTGCAATGTAAAGTGCTTTTGTTGGCAGCACCGGTTCTTTGTAATGACTCTCCATAGATAATTATTTCCGCAGTATTTTCGCGATTCTTATCTCACTCACACACAAAAAAAGGCTTGACATTGCAGTTGTACTTTAACGATAAACAAATGCCAAATCGCGGCTTGACGCTGCCAGGCATTGCCAACTGCCTGGTGCCAGAGTGTGAAATGGAGCAGCAAACCAGGGCAGCATCGCCGCCGGCCTTTTAACGCAACAGCGCTAAGGAACGCGTCTTCGAACATCGCCAGCAACCCTGAAGAAATTAAAGAGCACGGAGCAGGTTATGGGTTTACCCGCTCGTTCCCGGTCAAACCGTAGAAATCTTCGATGTCACTGGTCCACCGTTCCAACGTTCCCGAGGTATCCGAGTGGTTCCTCTCCAACACATATCTCCTGGGCGGGGCGTAGTACGCTTCTAGCAGCGGCAGCATGATGTCGTACTCGTAACTCAGCATCTCTTCGAAGGTGACGCCATGCAGGACGCCGCCACCGTAGTGGGCGTACAGCGCATCGAAGTACGTCCGATGGGCTGGCGACCCCACGCCAAGCGTCGCCACGTGGTACTGCAACTTATCAAGGCCTCTGGTAGGACGTGCGAAGACCTGTAATTTGATAAATGACCTGAAGGAGGAGCTAAAAAGTAAAACAGATTGTTAGAACGGTAAAGCATTGTTGCGATGGAAATCCATAGCGAAAAGAAATGTCTCGAAATCTTACGCGGTGTGCGGTTCTAGTATTGTGCTTCAGCTTGCTTCACGTCTGAGATACCGGGGACAAGAAGCCGTACTGATATATTGATACTTTATGGGCAGCATCATTTGATACCTAGGAGACGAACCGTCAATCTATTTGCTGCCTATACTTATCCTACAACTGCGTCGATGGCGCCAGGTCTGGCAGTTGGACATTAACTATAAGATCTCATTTAAATATGACAACTTTTTCGCGATTCTTAAACATGCCAAGTAAGAACTTCTTGCGTGCGAGCTGGGCGTCGGGAAGTTAGAACTTCTGAAATATAGCTATTAGTTTAACATGACGTGTCACTATATACATCCGCAATGTTTAAAACACACGACGTCTCTTCGGTCGTCCTTGTTATTGGAAGATGAGGCAAGCTGTAGTGTTTCCGCCACTGGTATCCTTATTCTGAAACAGGTGACCGTGTGCTTTCTTTTTAAGGCGTAAGACTTTAGTGGCTCATGAGCGTCCGTGCACAGTGCGTGGTGGACGCAGGAACGCGGTTATCAATCACAGCCGGTGACGCTGCGCTTGCATCACGTGCTCGCGGCTACCGCGAGGTCCGTTCGGAGACCATTTCAGACAACGGCAACAGAGGCAGTGATAACGCAGTTTAGCTCAGCACAGTGCCCATGGATTTTTTTACCTCAAATGTGGTATCGCTGACGTAGTCGGGGCTCAAGTCTAGCAGGCAGGGCCACTCCCACTTGCCGTTGAGTTCAAGAATGCTGCGAAACACGTCCACCGACTCGATGTCACGTGTCTCGGGGTGCTCCGGCCAGTGAAGGTTGGCGTTGCGCATGTATCCGCGGATGCGTGGCACGTAGTCCGTGTCCTGCGTCACGATGTCCTCGCATGACTTGAAGAACCGCGCCGCCTTCTGCGCCGCTGTCTGGCCCTCAGCCGGGACGTCCTCGTGTCTGCAAAAGGGAGGAGCGCGCGCGCGGTTAGCACTGGCTTGAGGCGCTTAGTTATCGCTGTACACTAACTCTGGGTCTGTTTCAATTCGCGCATGCATTGCAGAGATTCAATGTCGACAGCCAATGGAGCTTCAACAAATGGAAAGCATGAGGAACCGGTATGGAGACATCTCTGCGACACCGCTCTACACAAGAAATCTACGAAAAGCACAGATCGCTACACTTACCAATTACCGTGTGCAAATTTATGAAAAACAACGTAGCCTACATTAGGCTACCAATCATTAGGCTACCATCGCACACCAATCATTATCCGCGAAGATGTAGCTTATCATAGATAGAAGAGTTTAATTGTTGTTGCCTGGTTTTCTCTTCCATTCTACGATCTTTTTCTGCTTGCTTTCTTGCCCTTTGCATGGGGTTGATTGAGCATTTATTATGTCAACTACCACGTTGTACACGTACTATGCACAGTCATGATCTCTGTGTAATATTAGTCAATATCTTACGAAGCCTAGTCTTTGCTGTTTTCAGTTGTAATTTCTATTATTCTTTTTGCATGGAATATTGATTTTGCATGTTTATTACAGAGTGGGAATAAAGCTTTCGTTACGTTGATATTTTCAACAGCGGAGCTGTTTAAACTTAAGTTCCACCGTGCCCGGCGACCGCTCAAAACTCGGCGCAGCTAAGCAAAGGGAAGTGGAGAGGAGGAAAGGCTAAGAGAGACATAGAGAGGCAACAGCTAGGAGCGCGAATCCCGGCGCAGTTTTTTTGAGTGAGAAGGCGCGCAGGGGGGATTGGCTACGCCTAGCGATGACGTGTGCTCTGACGTACTCGTGCACTCTTAGTGCGATCCACCCACAAGATGGGCAGACCAAGGAAGGCGTTCTCTCCCGAAGATGAAGAGACGCGAAGGCGGAGGAGGCCATCGCCTGCGTGCATATATCTCGGTGGCTACGGTACAACACAAACAACCACTTAAGTAGCTAAAGAAAAAATGATGAAAAAGAACTGCACAAGTTCTACGAAAAAAAAAAAAACGCTATAAGAGGACAACGAAAATGGCAGGATAGATTCAGCCATGAACGGTAATTCTTTCTGTGCACATTCATGTCGGCCTTATTAGGCTTCTTCCAGCGGTCCGAATTTGAGGGCCTTCCCATGTAGTTTTGACTTTCTTCAACTGGGCGGTGATCGGTCTACTAAAGCGCTGACTGCATGAGGGTCAAGAACCACGTCGAAGCCAGTGGTTATTTTTCTTGCGTTGCAGTTAGGTTTGGGCATAGGATCACAGCTGCGTCGTGTTAACCTGTGGCTCTAACGTAGCGTCGTCAGGTCTTCCTTTGCCGGCGTATTCTTTGCTTCCAGGCTTCGTCGGGAAAGCAGCGTCTTATTGATATGTCGTCGAGATAGTCTTTTCGGCGTCTCCGTCGACGGCAGATGATCTTCGTCAGTTTGACGAAGAGCAACCCCACCTGCGTCGTTTCCTGCCTTTAGTTTTCCGGATTAAGGCTGGACCAGTGTATGGTCGGCGCTGCAGCGACAGGTATCTACCGACCGATGGCGAACATTGAGGGCTCCACCGAGTGGCGGGAAGGTAGTCAGCGATATCATGTTGCCTTTCACATTGCTGTAAGCACGGCGCATTGACGGCGCGTTGAAGGCGAGCCCTCGTCGTCCCAAACCGCGGTATGGATATCGGCGATAGACATGGCTGGTTTTCCCGCAGTGATAGCAGAGCGGGCGTTCGTCGGGGGTGCGCCAAATGCCCGTCGTCCTCCAGCAGCTGCGCAGGGCGACTGGCGGACATGCTGGCGTCGGCGGCGGCATTAGGCGATGGAATTGCGGCGTTATGGGGCCTTGGCGTGGTCGCGGAACTGGACCTTCACAGCGCGCGGCGGCCATAGCGTATGTTATCGCTCCCCGCTGGGGTTGCAGCGATTCCGGAACTACCGGTATTTCCAGTTACCGTGGAAGTTTTCCACTACGTCAGCGATCAAGGTCACCCTGGGGTTCCAACTTTGGACACAACTTCGACAGCTCTTCCGTACGACTACTCTGATTGTCTCGCGCAGGTCGTCGGAGCTTAGCGCTTCAGCTTCGGCGTAGTTTGTTGTCAGCGCACGGCGGTTGTATTGCCTGGTCCGCATTTAAAGAGTCTTCTCGATCGATGCGTCCTCCGAAAGAAATTACGCGACAGTCTTGGGTGGGTTACGTATTAATCAGGCGGGTAGTTGCTCTTTGACACCCAGCATGAAGAACCAAACTCTCTTCATCAGCCATGTTAGGGTCGGCGTGGCGAAAGGGGCGAGTCACCTCGTCCGTGAACATCGCGATGCTCTCGTTCTGTAGTTGCACCCTGGTTCCTAAGAGAACTTCGTGAGAGATAACTGTACGGGACAGATACCTTTACTTTAGAGATTACTTTACATAAGAAAAAGATTACGTGCCTTAGCAGTTATCTCTCACATAGACCGGCACATGCACCCGACTGACACGTGGTGACATCATTCCTCAGCTTGCGCAGGTGAGTTTTGTGTCTTCTTTCTTTTTTCGCCTCAGCGCTCCCTTCAGTTGATAGTCGGCGTTCGTGTTGTGCACTTCTCTACTCTTGGGTCCTGTCTGCACGCCTCACCTCTTTTTTGCGTAATTATCCAGGTCCTACGCACTGCGCGCATTGGTGTGCGCGAGGAATTTAGGAGCCAGCAAGGAAACAATAGCGCTTTACGACAGCAGACGCATTGCAGATTTCAGTGACGAACGCGCACTTCAGCCACCATGGTGGACTTTGCAGAAGAAGCGGAAGTTTTATTCGGCATTAAAACGCACTGAACGACGTGTGTTCAACCTCGTAGCGGTGCGCCACAGCGCCGAAGTACGATGGCAAGACGCGCACAGAATTTCGGCCACAAAGTGGCCCGTGGCTTCTGTCTTCATCGCAAACCGCAATGTCCACGCACACTTCACATCTTCCAGTCGACGATGAAGGTTGCTGCTGTGCAACTAGGTTAAGGCGTCAAGCGCACTTTTTATCCCTCGGCCAACGCTTGAAGATTTAAGCGTTCAAGGCTATGGATGCATAATTTCCCAAAATTTTCAGAGAGAGAAAAAATCTTTATTGTGTGTTTGTTTTTCAGAAAATTTTGGAAATATTGAGAATAGCCTTACTTATTCTTCCAACAATAAAAAAAATCTGTGATTTTAGCATACGCCAAAGAGTGTGAAGGCGAAAACTAGCGCGCCCAAGAAACATCCATTAAATGACTTTACATTATCATTACTTCTTATTACTTGTTTTGCCCCACTAAAAGGCGTGGTTTCGAGTGCCTTAACTAAAGCTACCTCATTTAACTGTGCCTTAACTAACTTCGCCATAACACCAAATTTCTTGGTTTCGACTCCTACCAAAGGTCGTGGGTTAGAGCGCATGTGCGTGTGGGTGTTTTAGCGGCAATCAGCGCTCTGCTGTGTGTGTTTCTCTCCTCTCTGTCCAGTCAAAATGTGGCGCAATCCAGCTTCTAGTATGATATACCAACAAGCCCAGTCTTCAACCGTAGCATGTCTGTGGAAATATTAATCATCTTTTTTTTTCCATTTTACCGGTGTAAAAAAAAGAAGTGGTTTTCCCCTAATCTACCCGGTTTTTTCCCAGTCATTGCATCTACATCCGTGGCCGAATGGTTAGAGGGTCGTGTTACAGTGCTGAGGGAACTGAGTTTGGTAACTACGCACGCACTAGAACCGCCAGTTTTTCAGAGCTCCTAAGCACGTGTCAAGGTCACCCTCAAGGTCACATAAATGGCCAGGAACTGACATACATCTCAGTTGTGGAAAGAGTTGAAGAAAGCTATGGATTAAAAACGAAGTCGCCTCTCAACCATTCCAAAAAGCTTTGGGAATAAAAAATTTGAAATTCTTTATTTGGAATTTGAAATACCCAGTCGCCCAAACTTTTTAACAAATAGCACTTCGGTGGCTCTGCACGTGAACTCGATAGACACAAAAGAACTTGTCCCCCACCTGGCGATGTCGGCAATCGCTTGGATGAAGCGGTGGCTAATACGGTCGCGCACCGACGACTTGTTCTTCAAGCGGCCACACACGAAGCGGTAGAAGTCTTGGCAAGGATCCACCGACCAGTCCATGGTTTCGTTGAGCAGCTGCACACAGCCAACGAGTAGTGAGGAACGCGTGAAGGTTATCAGAAAAAGTACTTGGCTAGCTGGCTCGTTCGTTGACAAAACATGATGAGTCATTTGATCTAAACTTTCTGCACGCGCAGGATTTTTTATCTCCTAACAAAACAATATGCGGCAGGAATGTTGACGTTGATTCCGTGGCACACACCGAGTGACACAAGCTGGCGTCAAAGAGGTTTGTTAAAGAGTGGCGAGGACCAAGTGGCAGTACACATGCTTTAGGTTCGCATCAAAGAGGTTCATTGAAAAGCAGCACGTGTCCAGTACGATATAGCAGTGACCCACGTCGGTACAATGGTTGGTATCGAACCCTTTTCCCTCACCGCAGCAGCTTAGTGAGTCACTAATTTAGCCATGTACTACCCAACGACCCACGTTCGCGAGAAAACGGCTAAAACACAGGCAGGCTGGCAGGCAGGCAGGCAGGAGACAAAAAGCTTCCTCCAATCCACGCTGTAAAGGTGGTTGGACAGCAAAGTTGTAAACGACACCTAGAATGACTGTCCATTGGGACGTTGCTCTAAATTATTCACAAGACCACATCGCCTGCACTTTACCTAATTATTAGCCAAAGACGTTTCAACCGCTTGCGAATTGCCTTGCGGCGCTACTTCGAGTCCCTACGAAAGTAACGAAATGTACTTAACCTGGAACCATGGTCGAACACACGCAGAGAAACTAAATCAATATTCGGCGTTGGGAAATTTTTTAAATTTAGGATTTGCACACTCGCAATGATTGATTGCAGTGTAGCTTCGTCGCTTGGCCGCGTTTCCGTCTTCTTTACATTTGCCATTATCCTGCCGGGCTTGGCGCTTGTACTAAGCATCCTGGACACGATGTTCATACGTGGCACAGGGACAACGCCGCTGTTCACAATTTCGCTCTGTTTTCTTCGCCACTCATCGCATGCGCGCTGCTCTTCAGGAGTCCTCACTATACGTGGCCTTCCTACAGCACGGTCAGAACATAAATGCAATACCTTACTAGCCGGGCTCACTTTATATATATGTAATCACGTCACGTCGTGTGTTACGAACTGTGCTGTGACAAGCCTGCACATTAGTTCATATTTGATATGGGAATTGACGTCACATCACCTGTTACAGGCGGATGTAGTTATCAATCATTCTGTGCCTGCCATTTTTAGCGACTGCCTTATGATCCATCATGTTCACACAAGGCGTGTTTAATGCTCGTCTTTGTCGAAACGTGTGGCATGCACTTATGTGTGATTGCAATGCATTTTCACTCTTTTCTATATTAGCCTACGATGGTCCTGCCTCCGGGATCGGCCCAAGAAAGCGATTATTTTTACCCACGGACACGACAAATGCATTAGGCGAGGGGAGGGGGGTAACGGTATACACCTTCGCGCGGTAAAAGTGGTCCTAGAATTTGCGGTGACTCTGCTGTGAGCATTTATTTATTTATCCTTGACGCATCGCCATACAGGCTACACACTTCAATGCAGCGAAGTGAGTTTCTCGAACACACCCCATGGCAAGTCCACCCCACAGCAAGTGTCACTAAACGTTTCCGTCTGACAGCCTGCGAGTGACACTAACGGAGAAGTGCACTCAGTCGAAGTGACACTAAGTTTGCCCGTATGACTGGCGTACATCGTTAGTTTAGTGCTCATAGTCACAGCAGGTGGGAAGAAACGCTAGTGTGCCTATCGACTGTGCGCTGTCAGTTGACAGTTGCCTGGAGCGTAAGCCAGACCCCTGCCCTTGCTCTGCAACCGAGGCGACTGAGCGTAGCGGTGACGGAGTGCCCACTTCGCTTGCTTCTTCGTTTTTGCAGCCAAACGCACGCCACGTGTTTGGAGACTCTCTAAACCTCCGCGAGCGAGCCACGCATGCGCCGTCAGTGGGGCCGCGTCGCAATGGTGGCGGCAGTGGAGATGGCGTGAATGCGGCTGAGGCATTCGTATAATTGCTATCGCAATCGATCCCTGTGATACTCTGCGTTTAGCGCCGAGGCATCGCATCAGAGGACTGGCTACACTGGAATACGAATTAGAAATGTAGTTCGCCGTAGATAACACACATGGAGACCAACTATTTCACTACGATGATTTAGGTGGATATTCCCATGTACAACAATAATTACTTGCGCATATCACTAACCATTCTGAAGAAGCATGCACCAGCTTTATACACTGCCTATGCAAAGAAGACGTCGTTGGGAAACATTGTTGGCGGCTCTATTATGCGGCAGCAACAATAATTAAAGAAGCTCCATGAAGACACCGCTGCCGCGAAGGATACGGGGAACTAGGAACTCTCGAAAAACGAGCCCTCAGATTAGTTCATAACCTGCCAAGTAGACACTCAACAAAAAACTTATTTTTCAAGAACAAGATCATTAACGTTTTCAGCCTCTATGCTTGTAGACTACTACGTACCTACAAACTAGAACAAAGAAGATGCATAAGTAATACATCTGACTTAGCCCCGATTGAATTATTTCATTGCACATATTATCGCCGGCATAAACCACACTGGGTATTACCAAAAGTAAGAACAAACTATGGGCGCCAAATGGTAGCATTTCAACTTCCATCCTTACTTACCAATTAATTGGTGAAAATATAGAATTAGGAAGCACTAGCTGCTCTATCCTTCGCAACTACTTTCTCCTTAACGCGTCCCTTTGATTGTGCAACATTTAGACATCTATGAACGTTTCTGTGTCTAATTGTGTCTAATTGTGTTATAAGCGTATTTTTGGTTGCTGTTCTTTCGCTGTTTCGTAAGCGTTTTTGTTCTCAGTTGCTGTACTTGTCTTTCTTTTCAATCGGTTTATATTTTTTTCACACACGCAGGTGATTGTGTATTTTGCTGATTGTGATTTGCTTTGATTGTGATTGTGTACTTCGTATTTGCTGGCGTGACAGAAGTGCCGTCGCATGCCA
This sequence comes from Dermacentor andersoni, assembly GCF_023375885.2. Taxonomy (NCBI): domain Eukaryota; kingdom Metazoa; phylum Arthropoda; class Arachnida; order Ixodida; family Ixodidae; genus Dermacentor; species Dermacentor andersoni. The sequence continues at coordinate 37,525,633 of NC_092824.1, forward strand.
CTGCTCACCTGCTGTGCGGGGGGTGGGAACTTAGTAAAGCGTCAATCGCTTTTATTCCCATCCCCTCCATCAATGTAATGGTGATGGAAATAAATCATTATAATATTATTATAGTAACTTCTAATGCAGTGTTGGGAAACTATTGTTTGAAGAGCACTGATCTGGGTTTGGTTTGGTTATCTTCAGTTTTGTTTGTTTTATTCTGAAACTAACGAATATGAAGGGGCACTAAAGAGAAGTGTAACTGAAGCTGTAATAAAATATCACCCTCGCAGATTTCCGAAACATCAGCTATCACCAAGAGAGAAAGCTCGATAAACAAAATTTCAACACAGCTAGCTGGGACGTCGTGGGTCTTGACAGCATCTCCTCATGCATAATTATTTCACTATCAGTAAAGATTAACTGCTTTTTTATTGTAAAAGAGCTATAGAGTGAACTAAGCACGTTTCGAGTTCATTTCCTGCAAAAAACAGCCCAGCTCCAGAAACTCCTTTTGAAATCAGTGACATCACACTGACGCCGAAGTTTTGGGGCGAAATTCGTGAGTGGATTCGATATTTTAGTAATAGGGTATAAACTTTGTTTCCTCCGGTGCTAACCGCATTTAGAATTGGTAGCTGAGCTTCATTATCAACAGTGGCTACTTTGTTTAGTCAGTAACGCTACTAAATCTACCCTTACCAACTGAACTACCACGGTAATGAATGCTGAGAAAACTATGTAGCAACTACAAAGAACTTCAATAAGAGTGTAGGACACAGAGGATGGAAAATGTAGGCAGGGGCACTGACTTGAGCGTCAGGTAATCTCTATGAAGATGCGTCCATTACGGCTGTTGGTCAGGCAATGGGAAATTGCCTCTGGTGCTAGCTCGCTTCTCCAAAAATGCCTCTCAGAACACTTCATATTGCTATATTTCCGCTTTTACGACACCCTTTACATAATTGGCGCAGCCAAGGCAGTACAACATTTCCTTGGGGGCGCCTGGCAACTTTCAGCTTGAAACAAACATTTTTCACGAGGCTCAGTGACCTCTCAGTGCAAGGCAGTGGCTATGCCTTACACCGTAGCAGAAGAGTTCCGAATAAATTATGACCACCAGGGGGATTCTTTAGCGCGCGTATCAAAGATCAGCCTACGTGAACCTCGTTACACTTCACCTCTTACAGAAATAGACTGCCGCGACCGGGCGACCTCATCCGCATCCTCAGTGCGTGCCACAGCCACTGAGCCATTGTACCGGAATCGCCCGTACTACGGTGAAAACAGCTTGCGAGACATGTACAAGTCTAAAGGCTACACAAGTGCTTGCAGGCCTGCAAAGTCGACCGTGGACTTAGCGCTTCTCTCAATGTGGAATCAGCTACAGGCTAAAACCCTTGGTCGCGCGTCTTTCCGCGAAGGTGATTATGTTAAGGCGAAATCCTTTAGTGGCGCATGAGTGTCCGGGCGCAGTCCGTGGTGGACGTAGGCAAGCGGTGATCACCGGCGAGGGGAGCTAGGAGAGGAGCCGCCATGAGAGTAGCGCTGTGCGACTGGGCGCGTGGGAGAGCGCGGACATGCGCATGTGGGTGCGCGCACATCGGCGACAAACCTTTCAGCCACATGGCTGTGATTGCATCCCATGCTCACGGCCACGGCGGTGTCCATTCGCAGAACAGTTCAGACAACAGCTACTGGGACATCCATAGATAGTCTTCCGCCTATCGCAGCTTAGCTCAGCAAGGTGCCCATAGACTTTTTTCGCACACGAACCTTGGTGTATAACATGCAGTCCTCGTCGCAGATGGGCGGTTCGACATCCGCCTTCCAGGCTACGATCGGCGCCGCCGCACGCACGCCCACGATGACCGACGAGGCGATGGCCGCGTGCATTGCACGGCGCCACGGGAAGTCCTCGGCCCAGTGGCGCAGTTCCTCGGGCACGACTATCGCGGCGGCCACACACTTGCGTATCAGCGGGGGCCTGAGTCCGTGATCGATCGGTCGCGAAGGCTCTATGGGCGCCGCACACGATGCGGTCGAGGTTCTGGTCCTCTCCGTGTAGAAGTCGAGCGGCTGGGACAGCCTGGCCAGCTGCGTCGTCGGACAGAACACGAGACAAGGACGACCACGCATAGTCGTCACCATTATACCACCGCATTAACACCGCTAAATCATTTTAGAGCCAAGCTTTTTTAAAACGTTTTTTGCAACCCCCTCCGGACTTGGCTGACCGTTTCTACAGATGCTGTTGTCTTTTCAAATAGCCTGCAGGTAGAAACTTATACAATTACGTGTCTAACGGCGGGATGGATCTTCGGCATCGGGCATAACCGTCTTACGCTCTAGATTTTGGTGCACGCTTAAGCTTCGCCTTTAAGTGTGGAACGCGGTACCATTTAAAGATCCCTGACTGCTCCTCATGCTTCCCGGCAACTGCAGCTTATGTAGCCATAATGTTTACCCGCAAACGCTGGCAGCGAACGCAATACACGAAAGCGAGCTTTCTGGTAGAAGCGCTGGCTCTTGCATGGGCCGCGGATGCGCGTTGGCGAGCGCCATCTGGATGCTTTTGCAAGGAACCTGGTGCGCTGCTTTTTGAATGATATAAATAATGGAAAACGGATATGAGTTTAATTACCGCGCAACGGGATTACGTGTTCTCGCATATTCAAATTACAATCCGACGCAGTCCACGTTTGTAGTTTGTGTTTAAGGCGTAGTTTACGACTTTTCTGACGCGTTTTACTTTGAGAAATTAAATTACTTCAGTAATTTAATTACGCCGGTACCGGATTTCCTGCGACACGGGGCTCTTAACGCTATCCCGGTAATACCTAGGTCACAGTCGTGAGCATACATCTCTGGTGCGAAAGCGAGGTGACTTTTTCAGACTATAAGTGCCTGTGTTACGTCACGTTGCACGTGACCGAGAGCACGTGTGCGCGAGAGCTCGTGCGCGGGCAAGTATGGGCACCAGTGTCCATTAGGCCACAGTTGCGGTAATGAATTATCGAGTAATTATCTACCATACCACTGTATTTCGCGTGTTACATCAGTCGGCAAATGCCTCTTTTCACGAGTGTATCCTCAACAAACATCAAACATCGTCTTCACTTCGTGGCACCACTGCGTGAACGTCTCAACGCGCACTTGCATGAACTGTTTGCATTTCGGCTTAGCTTTATGAACGGCGTGTTGCATAAGCATAATCCTGGTATGACGTCAATAAAGGTTTTGAGTTCGGCTATATATAAGCATCAGCATTGCTGAGATTACACAGTGGATGGGATGAGAATGAAGGCAACTCACATCGAATTTGATATTATAGTATTTAATTAGCCCCGTCCCGAAAGATTGGCTTTACAACATAGGCGTTGGATTTGTGCAATAATTATGATCACCAATGCTTAATCAAGTGTCCCACGTCCTTAAACTACCTGCCGAGACACGCCCTTTCGTTCAGATTACAGAATGTTTCTTTATTCTTAAAATTGTGTTACAGCCTAAGGGTAAGCTTTAGCTTGGGACCTCCTGATAAAATATATAGGAAAGGAGAAATCGTTTTTTTCGGGAAGCACTGCACCATATTTCATTAGGCTTGTTGCATTTAAAAGAAAAAGTTTAAATCTAATTACTGTTAGAAGCAGATTCTTTTTTAGACCATCGAATTTAGAAAAATTGTCAACACCTGCAAACTTTCCGAAAACGAATCTATCAAGTTTACAGCTCTGTAACTCAGCAATAAAAAACAATATCGCAGTTCTGTCTATCACATCTAATAGCACATCTAAAGCTGACAAATTTCGTGTATTATAAATGGTCCTCAAATGCACCACTAATCTGAGCAGCAATGTTGCGAAACCTTCGTAAACCTTTAAGAAATTCACGTAAGTCATTGTAGTGTTTTCGGTTAACTCTGTTGTGGTCAAGCCCAGGCGTGGACGGCCCTGTGACATCACTAAGAAACAGGAAGAAAACGTGGTTGCCTAATAAACATGGGGCTTTTTAGTGACATGAACAGCGAATGACACTCTTGTTTCTTGCACAGCACTTCCGGTTCACCTGTCGATGCGACCGGGGAGGAAATTCAGAATAAATCAGAAAAGAGTAGATAAAAAAAAGCACAGTGCAAAATTCATGAGTCATTATAGATATGTTATCGGAACACAAGTTGAGTTACTGAAGTGTCTGGAATAATGTAAATTAAATACAAATCACTGAAACTACCGAGGACGAAATTCAAAATAAATGAGAAAAAATAGGAAAAGAATGGTACAGCAAAAAATTAATGGATTTCATGATGTATATACATGATATCAGAGCATACATTTTGTTAGAAGTTGAGTTAATGAAGTGCCTGGAACAAGTAGAAATAATTAGAAACATCTGATTACCGCACACTAAAGCACAGAATCATAGATTTTAGAGAACCGCCAGGTGAGCACGACTTCGGCGAAGTTCCTGGAAGAACGGAAGTAGAAAGCGGAAGTAATGACGTCACTAATTACCTTACAAACAAGGTGGCATGATATTTCCCCGGCTAATTATTGAAAAACAGTTGCCTGCGAGTTCGGTTCGTGCGTTGCGTTCACCCACTGTTAACCTAAAACACTAAAGCAGAGATGCGAGCGCCAGTAAAGGACACCTAAATGAAGGATTAGGCACGCCTACCAGTTTCTGGGCACGTGGCTAGATCGGAGTGGCGTCAGTCTTTCTTTCGCATCACCGTTCTACAGGACCGGACGCGACAGACGATTCGAATGTTACGATGGATGCGATTTACAGAACGGCGATATCTGCTCTTGCTGCAGAGGGACAAATTTGTAAGCTTCGGACTTCCATATTTTTTAAACCCACAAATATATCAGAATCATAGTAAGAAATTCAGACCATAAATCGCAATTCCGCTAGCAACAGTCAATAAAATTTAGCATATTTTCTCAAATACCACAAATTTCAATAATATTGGCCCGGGGCTTATTTTAGAAAAGCGTTTCTGCGCTTCACATGTATTCGAATGGGCGGTGTCCCAGTTGGGGCCGTGATAAAGCCTCCTCTTAAGGGGAAGCTTTAGTGCTACAGTGCATTCGGTAGCTATATGGCACACGACGCTATCCGCCCTCGGTCGCCTTGGCGCCTACACTGTCCGCATCGTAGGTCGTTTTCAAGACAGGGCTCGCGCGACCACGCCATACGCAACGACCGCTGGAGTAAAACTTACCGTTATGAACATTCGCTTGCTATCTAAATTACCTAGCACGGTGTCAGCGCGCACAGGCAAGCGTGAACATTCATACTCGATGGCCGCGGACACTCGCTGTCAAAATGCTGGCGTGAAGAATCACGGCAGTAGCAGTGAGCGAAGTGACCTTCGTGATATATGTCACTTCAACGTAAGCTGAGCGGTAAGAACAAAGCACATGCTAAGCTCCCAGCCGTCGACCCACCTAGACTCTGCCCCCAAAGGAGATCGCTTTAAAATAAAGCCCGTGGGCCACGCACGGCCGAAGTACAACGCCTCCCCTCCCACGTTCCATGGTGCCATGCGCACCACGAGATACCGCGCTTCCTCCCCATGCGCACGTGAGATTGAGCCGCCATCGTCAGGTTACCATCGTACGCTTTCACTCGTGCACACAGCGTATAGCGCGCGAGTGCGATGCTACGAGTAGACGACCCCGGTACGTGGGCATCGCCAAGATAACCTGTAGCAACTGCCAGATGAACTCAACCCAGCGCGCCTCCACCTACTTTCCTCCTCCGCGACGTTTCGCCTCGTTTCTACATCCCAACTTTACTCAACGTTACCTACACATTCCTCTAGATGGCGGTACTTTGCCGCACGCTGGGCACGCTCCATCGTACTATCCCCGGCACGTGATTCGCTTCACCTCCAGTCGCCTTCCTCGTTCGCTTGCTTCGCAGCCTCAGACAGACACCGTTGACTTGATGAGCTGGCCAGGTACTCAGGCGCGTAGAAGTATTTATTGCGTCCAAATGTAGGTGAATGAATGCACATAAAGCGTAGTAAATGAAGCCTCAAGAACGTCTGAAGCCACAACAGGAACATCAGACAAACCCATGTACTAACCGTCGTTCCCATGGTGGCGCAACAATCGGAGCGCCACAGTTATCTGTGATAGTTATTGCAGGAAACAGAGTGGCTTCCAGTTTCCGTAGACACTAGTGCCATAGTTCCCTATCGAAATTTTGGGTGGAAACTCTATGGCGCCAACATGGCCTCTGAGACCAGGCGGAGCGCTGCTCCATCTCGGAAGCCATGGTAACAGCTGCGCGGCTTCCCTGCTGCCGCCTTCCCGCGTCTCAACGTTGTAGCTGTCATTTTCCATTCCACTACACGTTGCGATGCCAAATGGCTTCTCTTCTAACTCAAAATTGCGGGACTAGGCAAGCGAAGCTATACTTTAGATGTGAAATAATTTCTTGAAATAGATTTCTACCTTCCAATAGCCTAGAAAAGGAAAGCGGGAACATCGTTAAGGGTAAATCGTAACGTTTCGCAGACAAGGTACATGTTTAGTTACGCGCACCCTATGGTCAAAGCAAATTTGTTAGCAGATCCGTAGACTTCTGTAGGAACACCCAGTGTCCTTATCCCGGCAGTGTTGTGTGAGGAACCTTTCGGCCACGGCGGGCCTAAACGTTTCGATCAGTAGCGATGAGGGAATTTCAGCTGAGCTACCGCACATCAAGGGCGGCCATCAGAGTGGTGGTTGCTCTTAAGTGCAAAGTAACGGATAGCACAAACCGCGCTCACCTGGGGCTTTCGCTTCTTCTTTCTGGTGGCTATCTTGCGCAGACGTGGCAGGTAGTGCATGGCTGGCAGTAGAAAGAACGCTAGCACTGCGGAGCTCAGCAAATGCGCGACCGGAGGCGAGCATGGATCTTCTTCTTCTGCCAGGCTTCGCGGCTCGAGCAGCTTAACACCACGAGCGGCATTTCTTTTCATCTTCAAGCTGTAAGCACGATGGAACGTGCAGAGACACTGTTGCACTGGAAGAAAATTATTTACATATCTGTGCCCATACTTTTTGAATAAATTCAACGATAAATTCAACATTAAAGGATGTGCATCTCTATCTTTGAGACTGAAAAACCAAAAGGAAAGATATCCCAGTTTTGGTTTTGCCGTGGAAAAGCCTGTGGGCATCGCCTGTGGTCTTGGGGAAGAAAAAGGACGGAACCCTATGTTTCTGCGTTGATTATCGTCGACTGAACAAGATCACGAAGAAGGACGTATACCCCATTCCGCGGATAGACCCTGCAACCCAAAATACTTCTCGTCGATGGATTTTAAGACTGGCTACTGGCAAATAGAAGTCGAGAAGAGGTATCGAGAAAGAACCACCTTCACCACGCCAGGCGGCCTCCACGAGTTCAAGGTTATGCCCTTCGGTCTGTGCTCGGCGCCTGCAACATTCCGGTGCGTGATTGACATGGCGTTCGTAGGATGGAAGTGGCAGACTTGTCCTGTCTGCTTCGATGGCGTCGTCTTCTTCGCCGGGAATTTTGATGATCACCTTCGGTGGCTTGCGACAGTATTAGAGGCCATCAAGTCATCAGGGCTCACTCTGAAGGCGGAAAAGTGCCGCTTCGCTGGCGATGAGCTTCTGTTCCTAGGCCATGTCATAAGGAAATACGGAGTCCGCCCTGACCCGCACAAGACAGCCGCAATCGCAAAGTTCCCGCAGCCCATCGACAAGAAGACAGTGCGTAGATTCCTTGGCATATGTACCTACTACAGGCGCTTTATCAAGGACTTTTCACGCAACGCTGAGCCACTGACACATCTCAATAAACCTGATGTGGAGTACAAGTGTGAAATTCCGCAGGCCGACGCATTTCAGAAACTCAAACGACGCGTGCAGTCGTCACCGGTTCTTCCCGCTTCGACGAGGACGCCGATGCAGAAACCCACACTGACGCCGGTGGCCTAGGCCTCGGTGCCTTCCTAGTGCAGAGGAAAGACAGACTTGAACGGGTTATAACTTACTATAGCCGGTCGCTGTCATGAGCGGAAGGCAATTATTCTACTACCGAAAAAGAATGCCTCGCCATCATCCGGGCTACAGCAAAATGTGCCCGTACCTATATGGTAGGCCATTCAAAGTCGTCAGCGACCATCACGCTTTGTGTCAGCTAGGGAAATTAACCGACCCTTCAGTACGCCTGGTGCTGTGGAGACTCAGACTGCAAGAATATGACATCACTGTATTCTACAAATACCGACAAAAACACTCTGATGCAGACTGCCTATCACGCACCCCCATTGACCCGCCGCCGCAAGGTGACGATGACGACGACGCCTTCCTTGGAATAATAAGCACGGAAGACTTCGCTGAGCACCAAAGAGCAGACCTGGGGCTTAAAGGACTCGTCAAGTGTTTGGAAGGGAACACCGACGTTGTCCCTAGGGCATTTAAACGAGGATTGTCTTCGTCTTCGCTTCAAAACAACATACCCGTAAAGAAGGACTTTTCACTAGTCCGCGTCAACTACCTTCTTAGGAACGTAGTCATACGTGTACTTGTTTATCGAATGACAGCGTTTTATCGTCTAACAAATGTTATCGCTCAGCGCAGGACGCGCCTGGATTTATCAGAAGTTTCTGCGATGTTATCGATGGTTCTATTCGCTGTCTGTTGTCGCCGAAACTTGTGTAATTTTATCGCATTTACGCGCGGCGCCAATGGCGTGAGTGCAACTTTCTGGAAGACACGCGGGCCCCAGCGATTACTCTGGAACGTTCGATGGGTCATGTATAAAAGCTGACGCGCTTGACTCGCTGATAAATATTTCACAATCACCGACTGCGTTCGCAGCTATCGGTGTGCTTTGCGTGTAGACTGTTTTCGAGGGCACAGGTTCGCACAATATAACGATCGTTTAGACATTCGCAGTTTTGCTGCTTTCTTCACTATCACTACCACGTGACAATATCCGGGGTCGGTATCTGTCTCAACGGGACCCGATAACGCCAACGCGTTTCACTCCTAAAGGCGAAGCTCAAGCGTCTTTCAAATTTTCCTTCATGGATTCATACTAGAAATTGCTAGGGATCCAGATGCCGCTGAACACGTTCTTTGTATGACATTACTTTATCTAACAAATGGGAATTCAAATTGAAGTGCGAACAAAGTATCGTCAAGCATGAATAAACGATGCACCTACATTATGGTGGAAGGGTTGGTACACTGAACATTCAGTTTAACTACTGGCTTCAGAAGATCCCGGAATAAGCGAATCGCGTGGCGTGTTTCGTATGAGTAGAACCTAGTGCATTCACAATGGCGTCGGTATTGAAAATAAATATGCAAATAAAATCCATACAGAATACAGTATGTGACGCAATTTGTTGTTTCGATGCACTTTTAACAAAACTTTACGGAACAATGGTTCCCAATGAAATTAAAGGTGGTTTGGGAAACAGTCAAGAAAGAATTAATAGCACCAATCTAAAATCAAACTTACTACTTCAAAATTGGGGCAACCACTTGACATGGTCTGCATGACACTTTCATTATATCTAGACGTCATCTAGCATGCTTGCATGATGCGCGGCAATGGAAAACAACACGCCACAAAAGAGTTTACACAGGCAAGAGAGCGGCGAGTTAAACGTACATTACGCAAACATCTGTGCACACTTACAAAACAAAAGTCCCAAAAGCTGCAGAACTTGAATAAAGTCCATGTCGACTGCATTGGTTACAACACACAGTAGTGTTGAGTGTACTGTGATGGCGAGTAGTGGCAAACAAAGACTTTTGAAAACTCTTTCATGTTTAGCTGCGGTAGGAAACAGAAGATCGCAGAGGCTGGTTGCTGCTCCTTTCTAACACGGCACGACAGGAGGCAGAAGCGTCTGAAGAATGCCTCCTGTGCCGATTGCCATCGGCTTTTCCAATTTCTGATCGTTACGCTTCGGTGATATGTTTCTATGAGAGCTTCCTAAGTGCTCCTAGTACTATGGGACCAGACGTAGAACTCTGGGTGATTATCGTTGCGTGCGTAAGGAAGGGCTAAATTTAAAGCTGAAGCCGCCCATGTGTCTACGCAGTGCTCGAAGCGGTGCAATGAAGTATTTTCAAAGTACGCCCATGGTCCCGCGGTATCTTGAGGCAGCGCTGTCTGCAGAAGAGCTCTAGCGAGCAACACGCCCATGGGTGCCATGGTGAATTTGGGTGGAACATTGTCCACATACACGATGGGTTCCCGTCGCATGAATGCTGGAATGATGACGGTGTTCGACAAGTTGTCGTAAAACACTTCGGTGCCACGAAGGAAAGCGTCGTCCATGTTGGCTTGGTGCACAGCAGAAGAGTCTTCGAGCAGGCTCTGTTGCTGGAGCTTCTTCCGTCTAATTAATAGGCTCGGAAACTTGCTTGTCAGAGACGCTTCTGTCAGATTGTAGATGCGTGGTTTCTCGTTATGAGGCCAAATCCGAAACTGATGCACATCGATGTCTTGAAGCCTCCTTCGAGCATCTTCTCTTCTGAACTCGCTCATCCACGTGAACGCGCTGCCATCTGCGACCACCTCACGCACATGCTGGAAAACGCGACCGATAACAACGTCAGTGCTTTGTTCAGAAAGAAGCTCGCTGAAAATAACGGTGGTGGCCTTCCGCATCGCGAGTCGAGTCCCCTGAAGGCAAGACAACACGACACGCTCCGAGTCACTTGTGTTCAGCCGGCGCAGATAATCAAAACGCAGCGCTTGGAACAGCACCTGGACGTACAGGTAGACTACACCGTAGTCTACGAGGTCCCTGAAGAAGTACATCAACTTTCGAATCACGTCGATATTGCCTATGGATATTACAGACCGGCTGCTAGGTTGGTGCGCGTCCGGTAAATGGGCGTCTAGCGCATCCAGCCATTCCCAACTACGAATGACAGTGCTCAAGTGCTGCAGGACGGCTGCACCCTAACGCTGCTCGTGACTCTCCCCCACCATGTAGTCCTGCAAGCGATGCTTAATTTCAAGGACATAGGTCAGGTTGAACTCACGGCCGTGGATGATGGATGACTCACTCAGCACTTGCTCCAGATAGTCCTGCAGAGGCAACGTTTGCTCGACGCCCAACGTCTGCGAAAGCGTCTGGCCACGCAAGATGCGTAGGAACACTCCATCTGGGAATCTGCTGAGCCGTACGTCGAGAACCGTGGTGATCCCGCGGGCCAACGAAAGTTCTACGATGTAGCGTCCAACACCCGTGAACGAGGAATAGCATAGAACTACTTCGCCGTATTCTTGAACGGGTAGCAACACTTCACTCAAGTACTCGTTTGGCGAGCTCAAAGAGCGTTCACACGAGCTGTAGAACTTTGCCGCGTATAAGAAGTCGGTCGAGACTGGCTTCTGTCTCCCCGTGCTTCTCAGGCTGGTATTTACGTATCGCAGAAAACGTTCGACGACGCTGTGGAGGAAGCTGGCGGAATCCCCGACAACGCCTATCCCACGACTCCCCTCCCAACCGTGACAGACGTGACGGTAAAAGTCCTTGCACCGTTCTACACTGTAGTCGATCAGCGTTTCAATGTCGAGGACGGCTTGCTTGCAATAGTCGGTGCTGAACTCTCCATGACGTGGGCCGTACGCCATGCTGCGCGACCGAGGACAAATAGGATTCCCGCTGCGATGATTGCAGCCGTCAGCAGCAGTGCGATCGACGAAAAGATGAGCCTGGTCTGGCTGATGAGTGTTTCGGGTGTTGACGTAAGATTCCGGATCGTGGTGGCGCCAACTGCAAGCCAGGAGAATGTAGCAGTGTTGCGGACTAAACGCAAAAGGGATATTGGTCAATTTAAATATTTACGCAACGCCGTTAGCCGTAGTGTCTATTATCAGTGAGAACAAAGACGTCATAGAACTGATTTCGCATTAGCACTGAAGTGAAAGAGTTTGTTTCACAATTATCGTTTCGCGAAAATCGCAGTTCATTCTAATGACGAAAGCGACTCGATGAATTGAGGAAGCATCTCAGCTGTGAGGAAAGTTCTGATGATGCCAAAAAGATTGTTTGGGAGTCTTGGCCATGTTTGAAATTAGTTCAGCGTAACAATAACGGACCATGAATAAGTATCAGACTATTTTGAATGGTGGCACGCACTTCAGCTTATTCAGTGGCAAGCTCGACGCGGCAATCATCATGGAGAACGATAGTGCGCACCCTGTTGCCCAACAGTGTTCGTCGCGGTTATGTTGTCTGTGTTCCAGATTTGAAGGGATGATTGGTCAGAATTCAGTTAGAGCTGCGGTCTCTCATTCTTTCGCAACCTGCTCCTTCCATTGAATGCCTTCTGCAGCGTGTTTCTCTACCTGCTATTCGCCTCCGATGCAGCGGTTTCCGTCGTCCCACTATCTAGTGTAGATGTTCGACGTCAGAACGTCTGCTACGGCAGAAGCAAACCAGGACGTGCAATCACAATAACCTATTAAGCGAGAATAGTTCGTAAGACAACTTTTCTGCAAATCATAATAGTGGGTATAAAGTAGGTTTTACAGACTAATAGCTTTGTGTATGCGGCTCCAGACGCCTAAGCTGAAATAGTACGTTTTCAAAAAAGTTCTGCGCAGATATTGGGAAATTTGTAAAGGTCTTTCACTAGTGATCTGCAATCCCTGTAAGTTACTCAATCGAAGCAGTAGTGAACTCACTGGTCACAGTAGTGGGCTAACAGTGCCAATTTCATATTTTTCAGATTTGTAATGAATTAGTTGCTACAAAGAAATTGGAAGAGATAGGGAGCTGAAGAACTACCCCAGGCTCAGGCGGAGCGCATAAGTATTGTCTTCTCTTTCTAATCACATGTTTGCATGTGTGATATTTATCACTGTGCACATTAGCTAATGAAAAGCGTTGATTCGTGCATACTTTCGTTGATTATATTTCCTTTCTAAATAAGCGACTAACGTGCCAAATATAGTGCCTGCTTTTGTTCTGGCTGAAAGCTAATCCCGGGAATCATATAAACTACAATAAGGTACCCCCGCGTATTATATAGCAGCACCTTTAAACTGAGTCTTTAGCACCAAGCCTGTAAAAAGCTATAGAGCATCCTTTTGACGGTCTTTATGTGGATTCGATTCTTTTTTCACATCCATCTTGACGCACGCGATCGCGGCTATTGCTGCAATGTAGCTCTGCGAATCCATGGCTAAAGCACGGAAGGATAAATGCGCAATTCCTTTTCAGAATTCGGCCTATCGAACTGTTGGTGAACCGCCATTACTCAAGATGACAACGGTCAGGATGGTGGGCGTGAGAAGACATAACGAGGATTTTATAGCACTAAAATTTTTTTCATTCCTTGGCATTAGTAGGGTAAACGTGGAAACAAGTAAAAATGTGTATTTTTTTTATTTATTTCAACATAGTCAACCCCATGGGAGTTCTTACAGGAGTGGGTAAACAATTGTGACACATATGTGCACTTGCATTCCTGGCTTAAGAAAATACAGGATAGGTGGGAACACATACAGAGACGCAAATATTATCAATAAGTAAAAGAGAGGACTGCCTTCTCGGCAAGCTCAATAAATTTGGACAACGTTGTTTGCGCGGTAACACACGGGTTCAGTTCATTCCATTCTCGCACATCTTGTGGGAAGTAGGAAAACGAAAACGCATTGTTATTGCAAGAGAACCCTTCTAGTCTATGTGGGTGCATCTGTCGAGTCTGGCGAGTCGATTTAAGGTTTATAAAGTCCGAGTAGTCTAGATTAAATGAGTTGTGGAGTAACATATACAAAAACTTCAAACGCTGTAGTTTCGCTCGGCTTGCCAGAGTGGGAAGGCCAGCGCATTGCGATAGCTCAGTTGGTGAGTCGGTACGCTTATAGCGGTTACAAAGAAAACGGACGGCTTTCCTTTGAATCATTTCGAGTGTGTGGATGTTATTTTTCGTGTGTGGAAACCAGGCTATATTCGCATATTTTAAGATCGGCCGAATAAGTGTGACATAGGCAAGGTATTTAGTTTCAAATGTAGAGTGACACAAGACTTTCTTGAGAAAGAACAGTTTCTGCATTGCTTTCCCGGTTACTTGTTACATGCGCAGTCCATGTCAAGTCAGAAGAAATGATGAGTCCTAAGTAACGATGCTCGGAAACACTTGCGATGATGGCATTATTAATAGAATAAGGATAATCTAATTTTCGTTTTTTCTTTGTAACCGTCATTGAAACCGTTTTTTCTGAATTGATGGACATCTACCAATCCTTGCACCATTGCCCAATTTGACCTAATGCGCTATTGAGTTTAATTTGGTCATCAATGTTCAGGACTTCTTGGTAAAGCACGCAGTCATCTGCAAACAGCCGGATTTTAACATTAACTTCTCTCGAGATATCATTTATGTAGAGTAAGAATAGGATGGGAGCCAGAACAGTGCCCTGAGGTACACCGGAAACAACTGGAACAGAATCAGAATAATGGATTCCAAAATGCACAAACTGTTTCCCATTGGACAAATAATCACTTACCCAGGAAGTCACTGGGCCATCTCCGAGTATGTTCTTAAGTTTGAAAATTAGTTTCGCGTGAGAGACCCGGTGAAAGGCTTTTGATAAGGCTAGAAAGAGCATATCAATTTGAGACTGGTTGTTAAGGGCTTGTGCAAGGTCATGGGATATTTCTATTAGTTGCGTAACAGTGCATAACCTACTACAGAAGCCGTGCTGGTTTGGATGAAGGATTTGATTAGTTTCTACAAATTTTGTAATAAATTTCAAGATAATATGCTCAAGCATTTTACAACAAGTACAAGTCAAAGATATAGGCTGGTAGTTTGCCAACACCAACATCAGAAGCATCAGTTGTGACTACTACTGGCAATTCAGGATTGAAGACTCTAATGATAGGAGAATACGTAAGACGAGCTTTCAACTGATTGAAGCTGCGTTTTGCATCATCAGACCAAGCAAAACTTTGCCTTTTGCCTGATCATGAGGCGAAGCGGTTCTACCAGTTCCGCGTAATGATAAATGAACTTGGCATAATAACCACCTAATTCTAAAAAGGATTGCAATGACTTAATAGCTGTAGAAGCAGGTGCATCGAGAACTGCTTTAACCTTGCTCTGCATAGCCGAAATGCCTTCAGCTGAAATTCTGTGGCCCGGAAAAGTCAGTTCGCTAAATGAGAAGACACATTTTTCATTCAATTTCATACCACTGTTCGAAATGCAAACTCGGACTTCTCTCAAGTTAGCATCATGCTCAGGTTGTGTCTGACCCCATACCAAAATGTTATCAAGGTAACAGACAACATTCTTACAACTCTTCAAAATTTGTGATATCATTTTCTGAGATACTGCTGGCACGGATGCCAACCCAGCACAGACACACTTGAATCTAAATAAACCTTCATGGGTTATGAATGTAATGACATCTCTACTATCTTCTTCCAGTAACAGCTGATGATAAGCAGATGCTAGATCTAGCTTAGAAAAATAAATGGCACCATGAAACATCTGTAATAATTCCTCTACATGCGGCAAACGATACCTATGAATGACAATTGCCATATTTGGTTCCCGTAGGTCTACACAGAGCCGGATGGCTCCATCCTTCTTGCGTACCACGAGTGGAGACACCCACTCAGAAGCCTCGACGCGTTCGACGACGTCGCAGTCCTCGAGACGTCACAGTTTATTTTTGACCTAGTCACGGAGAGCCAGGGGTAGTCTGCACAACTTTGAAAGTACTGGTGTCACACCTTGCCGCCGATAAATTCGGTGCACAAGGTTTTTGACGAGACCCAACTCGCCACTGAAGAGGTGATCAAAACCCGGACGTGCACCGGCGGGGCTCTGTACTGAAGGGAAGCGATGCCAGACGACATCTCAGCGACGTACCGTCGATCTGTATACCCAGGCGTTGGATGTCGTCTAGTCCCAGCAGCAATGTTCCTTTAGTCATTACGTACGACCTTTGCACGACCTTTGCACGACCTTTGCACGACCTTTGCACGACCTTTAGCACGACCTTTGGAAAAACTGGACAGTGGCTTGAAACAGACCTTGAATGTCGATGCGTTCCTTGGAGAAATTTCTCAGCTCCACTGTTGTGTTTGATAACGTGTGCTGTCCACTAAAATGATTTCTAAAATCTTCACCCGTCATCAATGACACAGATGCTCCCGTATCCACCAGCAGTCGCTTGAAGACGCCCCTAACTACGACCTGAACTTCCAAATATTTTTTAGTTTCAAAAGCGCTTACCGTCAAGGCAAGCCTGGATGGCTGCCCTGCGGAAGTTGACGAAGACAGTGTCTCTGCGGAAAAGACGTGTTGCACAGCTGTTCGGGTCTTTCAGCATACCGAAGCATAATGGCCCAACGTGTGGCGGGCGTTGCAGCGCCGATTTCTTGCTGGAAAATTCTTGTAAGACGCGATATGCTTCGTGCTGCCACACCGATCGCATGCACAACGTTTGAAATTATGGCATTGGAAGCCTGTGGAAGACTGTGGAAGCCTTATCAAATCTTATCTTGATAATCGCTATCAATATGTTGAAATAAATAGCCGCTCAAATTTGAAAGTTATCACCAGATGTGTTCCTCAGGGTAGTATTCCTGGCCCGTTTCTGTTTATTGCATATATAAATGACTTAGTAAATATCTATAAAGATGCGAAATACGTAATGTACGTAGACGATGCCACCATATTTTTTTCATCACCTGACACTAGTAGCCTTGAGAATAAAGCTAACACTGCTCTGAAAATTCTTCATGTATGGTCAAAACAAAACTGTCTACAAATCAATATAAACAAAAGAAAAGCAATAATATTTAGGCCTAACGCTAAGCAAATAATCAGTTCCATCAACCTTGTTTATGACGATGTAAACAGAAATTGTAGATAGTTTTGAAATACTTGGAGTTATTTTCACACAAAATATGCTTTGGGACATGCACATAGAATCGATATTGGGCAAATTATCTCGTGTAGTTGCAGATGGTGCGGCTGAGACCCCTTTCACCTTAGAGAATCAAGGTTCTTGTTTATAACACCCTATTTTTTGTTACACTTTATTACTGTCTGCTCGTGTGGGGTACCACATCAGGTACGAATATAGAAAAGATACATTTACATCAGAAAAAATTTTTGCGAGTACTATTTAACCTGCCTTACAATGCCCACACATCAGACTTATTTCCTAAAGCAAATATAATACCCGTGTTTAACCTTTATAATTACAACATAAGTCAAGCTTTCAAACGGGAGGTGAAAGAGAATTTAAAGTTTCTTCATGAGTTATCTAATCTCACCAAGAGCACACATTCTTACATCACAAGGTGTACGGAACAGTGGAAGGTAGTCACTCCGCGTGCCAATTACTCTACACAAAAGATATACACACTACCAACACAATTAAATTTGATTCTGAAATCAAGTCTCGATATTTATATAACTGATATACGAGCTTTGCGTGAACATTTTGTCACTAGATCTTTCTTAAATAATTGAAGAGCGTTGTTCAGGTAATTTGTGTTTTTGCGTTTAGTTTTTGTGCATATTTCACATGTAGTCAATTGCTATGTATATATATCTCCTGTTGAATCGCTGTTTGCCTTGTAAAGGAGGCTGCGGGCTCTAGTCAAGTCGCTTGCCTCTAAAGCGACTTTTACCCGCAGTCTCCTCCATGACTGATGGAAATAAAGAAGTTATTATTATTATTATTATTTCTTCGCATCCTGGTCTTCCTGTTGTTTTACCGAGGACTGCGAGACACCACGGTTCCCGGAGGAGCTTCTTGAGAAAGGTCTACCATCTTGGTGGTGTACTAAAAGTAGTCGGCCATCTTCATGGCCTTCCGGACGAAGTCGGCCATCTTGGCGGCCTCCCAGACGAAGTCTGCCATCTTGGCCCGTCGACGGAACGCCATGTTGGGATGCCTCGATCCTTTGAACATTTTCAGAGCCGAACGCGCGGTTCGCAGATCTTTTAATGAGCGGCGAATTTCTTCCGCCTTGTCCAGGGAAAGGTTTTTATCATTGGCTAACAGCTTCTCGCGAAGGCTGGCGTTCGCTACTCCATGGATAATCTGTTCTCGGACGCGCTCGTTGTAACTCGTGCCGAAATTGAACTGGACTGCTTTTTCCTTCAGTCCCGTAAGGAATTCGAGAAATCCTTCCCCCTCAAGCTGCTTTATGCTCGTAAATTTGTGCCTTTCCGCCAATACATTCGTTGACGCGGCGAACAGCCGGTCCAGACGCTGCACGAGTTTCTGGAATTGCGACGCGGCCGGAACCGTATCGGGTGACGCTGCTTCGGTCGATTGTCTAGCTGCTTCCCGCTCCTCCTCTGCGAAGTATTCGCGCTGTCCTACTCGTCCCAGCACGCCGAGGAGCGCGGACGCTCGCCGCGCGTCCGTCCAGTCGCCACCACCGGCCGCTTCAAGGTGGGCCTGGTAATTTTTTCCATCGGTACCACGGACTAGACGGCGGCCAGGCAACTCAAGGAAGACAGGCAGGTTCATAGCGAAAGAAGCCATGCCGGGCAGGATTGCAGGAGACAAGCTGGAGCTCGAAGCAGCAACGCAGCCGGCAAGAAGAAAGGGGTCGAAGAAGATTTAGGCGCTGGAGCCTTGCGCCGTCAAGTGCGTCGGCGGCGTTTCCACGCGGTGCAGACACGGAAAGAAACGCTTCACTCACGAAGTTTGTTGATCCCGCGGACCGTCAGTCGGAGCTGGAGCGGGGATCCCATCTTCGTCGCCAAAAAGTTGTTGTGTCGGCAGCGGCAGGCGGCGCGGGCCTGGCGTCCGGACAGCGCACAGCGAGCGCCGGCGACGACGACCGCGATAGAGGGAGGCGGAGAGACGACCGCTCTTGAAGCAAACCACACAAAGGACTGAGTCGGCAAGCAGCCGTTTAATGTGCGAAGTCTTCCCTGCCAGATGTCACCACCTCATTGGTCGAAGCCAAACACATGACCGAAAGGGGTGCGCCGTGTAGCTAAACTAGGCCACAACATGATTGAACAGTTAACAGGAGATCGCTCAGAGGGAGACACTATACCACAATAGGCAGTCGACATCAGAGTGTTTTTGTCCGGACTCGTAGATTACAGTGTCGTCATGTTCTTGCAGTCTGAGCTTCAGGGCGCCAGACGTACTGAAGAGTCCGTTCAATTCGCGAGCCGACACAACGCGTGATGCTCACTGACGACTTTGAATGGCCTAGCATATGCGTAAGGGCGGAAATTGCTGTAGCCCAAATGATAGCGAGGCAATCCTATTCGGGAGTAGCCTTCCGCTCTTGACAACGACCGGGTAGCGTAAGCTATCACCCGTTGAAGTCCGTCGTTCCTCTGGGCTAGGACGGCACCGAGGCCTAGGCTACTGGCGTCAGTGTGGATTTTTGCATCGGCCCTCTCGTCGACGTGCGCAAGAACCGGTGGCGACTGCATGCGTCCTTTGAGTTGCTGAAGTGCTACGGCCTGCAGCGTTTCTCACTTGAACTGGACATCACATTTATTTAAATGTGTCAATGGCTCAGCGATGCGTCAAAAGTCCTTGATAAATCTCCTGTACTAGGCAAATATGCCCAAGGAATCTACACAATGCGTTCTTGTCGATGGGCTGCGGGAATTTTGCGACGGTAGCTGTTTTCTGCGGGTCGGGGAGTACTCCAGATTTGCTGATCGTAAGCGAAGCGGCACTTTTCCGGCTTCAGCGCCAGCCCTGATGACTTGATGGCCTCTAATACTGTCGCAAGCCGTCTAAGGTAGCCGTTGAAATTTCCGGCTAAGACGACGACGCTATCCAAGTAGACAGAACAGGTCTGCCACTTCAATCCTGCTAACGCCGTGTCCATCACGCGCTGAAACGTTGCAGGCGTCGAGCACCACCATGCACTCTGCTGCCAATGGACATGGACGGCGCCGAGGCATAGGCTGCTTGTGTTAGTGTAGATTTTGGTATCGGCGTCTTCATCGAAGTGGGCGAGTACTGGTGGCAACTGCAGGCATCGTGTAAGCTCTTTAATGCTTCGATTTGCATAATTTCGCACTTGAACTCGACGTCGAATTTTCTGAAAGATGTTAATGGCTCAGCGATGAGTAAAACGTCTTCCACGAAGCGCCTCTAATAGGCACACAGGCCAAGGAATCTGTACAATCCCTTTTCGTCGGCGTTCTGTGGGAAGTCAGCGATGGCAGATATCTTCTGCCGATGAGGACGGACTCTAGATTTGCTCATGACGTGGCATAGGAACGGAAGCTTATTGTAAGCGAAGCGACATTCTCAGGGTTCCATATAATTTTCAGGGACCATATAATATGGGAGTGTGCTGGCTCCCCAGGGGCCAAGGAAAACATTAACAGTAGAGAAGCCTGGGAGGCGTTGCTCCAGAGCGAGGCTGAAGACGACCAGCGTCGAGCAATCCGCCTGGCCATTGAGGCCGTGAAGACTCACCGTCCTCAACGCGCGGTGACTGCTTCGTCCTCCCCCCCCCCCCCCCCCCCCCCCCTTACCTACATGTCGGTTAAGAGGCGGGCACCCCAGCTCGGTGGAACAATAGTGTTTTCAATCAATCAATTCAGGGTTCGGATTGCTGCAAAGTGAAAACGACAACGAAGACACAGAAAAGCGCGTTCGCCGTGGCGTGAGACCGACGTCATCGCACGTGCCGGAGCGGCTTGAGAACGTCGGAACAAAGGGCTGTCACTGAATAAACGGGCGCAGTGTTCCCGTTCTTGTGTGGGCGTTATTATGCTCCTGGCCGTCCGGCCTGATGCTGTTCCCACCCGGTAGCAGTCATAACAGTTGCGTTATAACACAGAATGAGGCCTTATGATTCGGTGGTCAATAGTACTGTCCGAAGCCGATAAAGTGATCGTCGCAATTTCCGGCAAAGACAACGGCGGCATCCTAGTAGACGAGGTGGGGCTGCAACTTCAACTCTGTGAACACCGTGTCCATCATGGCTGGAACATTGCAGGTGCCGAACACAGACCGAGTGGCATGACCTTGAACTCGTAGAGGCCATCTGGCGTGATGAAGACAGTTCGATCCTCTCGATCCCTCTCGCCGACTTTTATTTGCCAGTAGCCAGTCTTGAAATCCATCGACGAGAAGTATTTTGGGTTGCAGAGTCTATCCAATGCGTCGTATATCCGTGGGAGGGAGTGTACGTCCTTCTTCGTGACCTTGTTCAGTCGACGATAATCGACGCAGAAACGAGGGGTTCCGTCCTTTTTTCTTCGCCAAGACCCCAGGAGATGGCCACAGGCTTTTTGACGGCAAAACAAAAACTGGGATTAAGCGCAAAACCTTTTCCTTTTCTTTTGGTTTCAAAAATAGAGATGCACATCCTTTAATGTTGAATTTATTCGAAAAGTACGGGCACAGATATGCAAAATAATTTTCTTACAGTGCAGCAGTGCCTCTGCACGTTCTATCGGGATTACGGCCTGAAGATGAAAAGAAATGCCGCTCGTGGTGTTCGGATGCTCGAGCCGCGAGAACGAGCAGAAGAAGAAGATCCATGCTCGCGTCCGGTCACGCATTTTCTGAGCTCCGCACTGCTAGCGTTCTTTCTACTGCCAGCCATGCACTACCTGCCACGTCTGCGCAAGATCGTCACCAGAAAGAAGAAGCAAAAGCCCCAGGTGAGCGCGGTTTGTGCTATCCATTAATTCGCACTTTAAAGCAACCACAAATGTGATGGCCGCCTTTGATGCACGGTAGCATAGCTGAAATTCCCTCGTCGCTAACGATCAAAAGGTTTAGGTCCGCTGTGCACGAATGGTTCCTCACCCAGCACGGCCGGAATGAGGACACCCAGTGTTCCTGCAGAACTCAACGGATCTGAACGGATCTGCTAACAAATTTGCTTTGGCCATAGGGTACGCGTAATACTTCGCGTTGTATTGCGGCCGCGCGCGGTAACACGGGCTTTAACTTGAAAGCGATCTGCTTTGGGAGCACAGCCTAGGTGGGCCGACGGCTCGTAGCTTTGCGTGCGCTGTGTTCTTACCGCTCGGTTTACGTTGAAGCGATAGACATCACGAAGGTCGCTTCGCTCGCTGCTACTGCCGCGATTCGTCATGCCAGCGTTTTGACAGCGAGTGTCGGCGGCCATCGAGTATGAATGTTCATGCTTGCCTGAGCGCGCTGACACCGTGCTAGGTAATTTAGATAGTAAGCGAATGTTAGGCGCCAAGGCGACCGAGGGCGGATAGCGTCGTGTGCCATATAGCTACCGAGTGTGCTGTAGCACTCAAGCTTCCCCTTAATAGGAGGCTTTATCACGGCCCCAACTCGGACACCGCCTATTCGAATACATGTAAAACGCAGAAACGCTTTTCTAAAATAGGCCCCGGGCCAATATAATTGAAATTTGCGGCATTTGAGAAAAAATGTTAAATTATAGTGACTGTTGCAAGCGGAATTGCGATTTATGGTCTGAATTTCTTACTATGATTCTGATATATTTGTGGGTTTAAAAAATATGGAAGCCCGAAGCTTACAAATTTGTCCCTCTGCAGCAAAAGCAGATATCGCCGTTCTGTAAATCGCATCCATCGTAACATTCGAAGCGTGAAAATTTGACATATATTAATTTATGTCTGTCGCGTCCGGTCCTGTAGAACTGTGATGCGAAAGAAAGACTGACGCCACTCCGATCTAGCCACGTGCCCAGAAACTGGTAGGCGTGCCTAATCCTTCATTTAGGTGTCCTTTACTGGCGCTCGCATCTCTGCTTTAGTGTTTTAGGTTAACAGTAGGTGAACGCAACGCACCAACCGAACTCGCAGGCAACTGTTTTTCAATAATTAGCCGGGGAAATATCATGCCACCTTGTTTGTAAGGTAACTCAACTTGTAAAAAACGTATGCTCTGATTGATATCATATATATATATATATATATATATATATATATATATATATATATATATATATATATATATATATATATATATATATATATATATATATATATATATATATATATATATATATCATGAAATCCATGAACTTTGTGCTGTAGCATTTTTTTCCTATTCTTTTTCTAAATTATTCTGAATTTTGTCCCCGGCCGTTTCAGTGATTTCTATTTAAGTTACATTATTCCAGACACATCAGTAACTCAACTTGTGCTTCGATATCATATCTATAATGAAACCCATGAAATTTGTACTGTGCTATTTTTATCTACTCTTTTCTCAATTATTCTGAATTTCCGCCCCGGTCGCATCGACAGGTGAACCGGAAGTGCTGTGCAAGAAACAATAGTGTCATTTGATGCTCGTGCCACTAAAGAGCCCCGTGTTTATTAGGCAACCACGTTTTATTCCTGTTTTTTAGTGATGTCACAGGACCGTCCACACCTGGGCTTGACCACAACCAAGATAACCGGAAACACTACAATGACTTACGTGAATTTCTTAAACATTTACGGAGGTTTTGCAACATTGCTGCTCAGATTAGTGCTGCGTTTGAGAACCACTTATAATACACGGAATTTGTCAGCTTTAGATGTGCTATTAGATGTGATAGACGGAATTGCGATATTTTTTTTTATTGCTGAGTTACAGAGCTGTAAATTTGATAGACTCGTTTTCGGAAAGTTTTCAAATGTTGACAATTTTTATAAATTCGGTGGTCTAAATAAAGAATCCGCTTCTAACAGTAATTAGATTTAAACTTTCTCTTTTAAATGCAACAAGCCTAATCAAATATGGTGCAGTTGTTGCCAAGGAAAACGATTTCTCCTTTCCTATATATTTACATAGGAGCCCCCAAGCTAAAGCTTACCCCTAGGCTGTAACACAATTTTAAGGATAAAGTGAAATTCTGTAATCCGAACGAAAAGACGGATCTCGGCAGGTCGTTTAAGGACGTGGAACACTTGATTAAGCATTGGTGATCATAATTATTGCACAAATCCAACGCCTAAGTTGCAAAGCGAATCTTTCGCGAGACGGGGCTAATTAAATGCTATAATATCAAATTCGATGTGAGTTGCGTTCATTCTCATCCCATCCAGTGTGTAATCTCAGCAATGCTGATGCTTATATATAGCCGAACTCAAAACCTTTATTGACGTCATACCATGATTATGCTTATGCAATACGCCGTTCATAAAGCTAAGCCGAAATGCAAACACCAGTTCATGCAAGTGCGCATTGAGACGTTGACGCAGTGGTGCCACGAAGTGAAGACGATGTTTCATGTTTGTTGAGGATACACTCGTGAAAAGAGGCATTTGCCGACTGATGTAACACGCGAAATACAGTGGTATGGTAGATAATTACTCGATAATTCATTACCGCAACTGTGGCCTAATGGACACTGGTGCCCATACTTGCCCGAGCACGAGCTCTCGCGCACACGTGCTCTCGGTCACGTGCAACGTGACGTAACACAGGCATCTATAGTCTGAAAAAGTCACCTCGCTTTCGCACCAGAGATGTATGCTCACGACTGTGACCTAGGTATTACCGGGATAGCGTTAAGAGCCCCATGTCGCAGGAAATCCGATACCGGCGTCCCGCGTCCAGTGTCTAATTAGGTTTTTCCGAACCACGCATACCCAAACACGCAGGCTCTTCATGCAGAGCAGAGACGTTACTGAAGTAATTTAATTTCTCAAAGTAAAACGCGTCAGGAAAAGTCGTAAAGAACGACTTACATTAATGAATTAATTTAAATATGCAAGAAAACGTAATCCCGTTTCGCGGAAATTAAACTCATATCCGTTTTCAAGTCTTTATATCATTCAAAAAGCGGCGCGCCCGGTTCCTTGCAATAGCATCCAGATGGCGCTCGCCTATACGCGCATCCGCGGCCCATGCATGAGCCAGCGCTTTTACCAGAAAGCTCGCCTTCGTGCATTGCGTTCGCTGCCAGTGTTTGCGGGTAAACATTATGGCTACATAAGCTGCAGTTGCCGGGAAGCATGAGGAGCAGTCAGGGATCTTTGAATGCTATCGCGTTCCACACGTAAAGGCGAAGCTTAAGCGTAAACATTATGGCTACATAAGCTGCAGTTGCCGGGAAGCATGAGCAGTCAGGGATCTTTGAATGCTATCGCGTTCCACACGTAAAGGCGAAGCTTAAGCGTAAACATTATGGCTACATAAGCTGCAGTTGCCGGGAAGCATGAGGAGCAGTCAGGGATCTTTGAATGCTATCGCGTTCCACACGTAAAGGCGAAGCTTAAGCGTAAACATTATGGCTACATAAGCTGCAGTTGCCGGGAAGCATGAGCAGTCAGGGATCTTTGAATGCTATCGCGTTCCACACGTAAAGGCGAAGCTTAAGCGTAAACATTATGGCTACATAAGCTGCAGTTGCCGGGAAGCATGAGGAGCAGTCAGGGATCTTTGAATGCTATAGCGTTCCACACGTAAAGGCGAAGCTTAAGCGTAAACATTATGGCTACATAAGCTGCAGTTGCCGGGAAGCATGAGGAGCAGTCAGGGATCTTTGAATGCTATCGCGTTCCACACGTAAAGGCGAAGCTTAAGCGTGCACCAAAATCTAGAGCGTAAGACGGTTATGCCCGATGCCGAAGATCCATCCCGCCGTCAGACACGTAATTGTATAAGTTTCTACCTGCAGGCTATTTGAAAAGAGAACAGCATCTGTAGAAACGGTCAGCCAAGTCTGGAAGGGGTCGCAAAAAAAGTAAAAAAAAAAGCTACGCTCTAAAATGATATAACGTTGTTAATGCCGTGATATAATGGTGACGACTATGCATGGTCGTCCTTGTCTGCGGTTCTGTCCGACGACGCAGTTGGCCAGGCCGTCCCAGCCGCTGGACTTCTACACGGAGAGGACGAGAGCCTCGATCGCATC
This sequence comes from Dermacentor andersoni, assembly GCF_023375885.2. NCBI lineage: Eukaryota > Metazoa > Arthropoda > Arachnida > Ixodida > Ixodidae > Dermacentor > Dermacentor andersoni. The sequence continues at coordinate 37,551,458 of NC_092824.1, forward strand.
GTCTGCGGCGCCCATAGAGCCTACGCGACCCTTCGAGCATGGACTGAGGCCCAAGCTGATACGCGAGCGTGTGGCCGCCGCGGTAGTCGTGCCCGAGGAACTGCGCCATTGGGCCGAGGACTTCCCGTGGCGCCGTGTGATGCACGCAGCCATCGCCTCGGCGGTCATTGTGGGCGTGTGCGCGGCGGCGCTGATCGTGGCACGGAAGGCGGAGGTCAAACTGCCCATCTGCGACGAGGACTGCATGTTATACACCAAGGTTCGTGTACAAAAAAAGTCTATGGGCACCTTGCTGAGCTAAGCTTCGATAGGCGCAAGACTATCTATGGGTGCCCCAGTAGCTGTTGTCTGAACTGTTCTGCGAACGGACACCGCCGTGGCCGTGAACATGGGATGCAATCACAGCCATATGGCTGAAAGGTTTGTCGCCGATGTGCGCGCACCCACATGCGCATGTCCGCGCTCTCCCACGCGCCCAGGCGCACAGCGCTACTCGCGTGGCGGCTCCTCTCCTAGCTCCCCTCGCCGGTGATCACCGCTTGCCTACGTCCACCACGGACTGCGCCCGGACACTCATGCGCCACTAAAGGCTTACGCCTTAACATAATCACCTTCGCGGAAAGACGTAAGACCAAGGGTTTTAGGCCGTAGCTGATTCCACATTGAGAGAAGCGCTAAGTCCACGGGCGACATTGCAGGCCTGCAAGCGCATGTGTAGCCTTCAGACTTGTGCATGTTTTCATCGTAGTACGGGCGACTCCGTTGCAATGGCTCAGTGCGTGCTGTGGCACGCACTGAGGATGAGGACGAGGTCGCCCGGTCGCGGCAGTCTATTTCTATAAAAGGTAGAGCGTAACGAGGTTGACGTAGGCCGATCCTTGGTACGCGTCGTAAAGAATCCCTGTGGTGGTCTTAATTTATTCGAAACTATTTTGCTACGGTGTAAGGCCTAGCCACTGCCTTGCACAGAAAGGTCACCGAGCCTCATGAAAAATATTTGTTTGATGCTGAAAGTTGCCAGGTGCCCCCAAGGTAATGTTGTACTGCCTTGGCTGCGCGAATTATTCAAAGGGTGTCGTAATAGCGGAAATATAGCAATAGGAAGTGTTTTGAGAGGCATTTTTGGAGAAGCGAGCTAGCACCAGAGGCGATTTCCCATTGCCTGACCAACAGCCGTAATGGACGCATCTTCATAGAGATTACGTGACGCTCACGTCAGTGCCCCTGCCTACATTTTTCATCCTGTGTCCTACACTCTTATTGAAGTTCTTTGTACTTACTACATAGTTTTCTCAGCATTCTATACCGTGGTAGTTCAGTTGGTAAGGGTAGATGTAGGAGCGTCACTGACTAAGCAAAGTAGCCACTGTTGATAATGAAGCTCAGCTACCAATTCTAAATGCAGTTAGCACCGGAGGAAACAAAATTTGTACCCTATAACTGATATATCTAATCCACTCACGAATTTCGCACCGGAACCTCGGCGTCGGTGTGATGTCACTGATTTCAAAAGGATTTTCTGGAGCTGGGCCGTTTTGATTCAGGGAATGAACTCGAAAGGTGGTTAGCTCACTCTATAGCTCTTTTACAATAAAAATGCAGTTAATCTTTACTGATAGTGAAATAATTATGCATGAAAAGATGCTGTCAAGACCCACGACGTCCCAGCTAGCTGTGTTGGAATTTTGTTTATCGAGCTTTCTCTCTTGGTGATAGCTGATGTTTCGGAAATCCGCGAGGGTGAATTTTTATTACAGCTTCAGTTACACTTCTCTTTAGTGCCCCTTCATATTCGTTAGTTTCAGAATAACAAAACAAATAAAACTAAAGAAAACCAACACAAACCCAGATCAGTGCACTTCAAACAATAGTTTCCCCACAGTGCATTAAAAATTACCATGATCCCCGTATCTTTCGCGGCAGCGGTGTCTTCGTGGAGCTTCTTTAATTATTGGTGCTGCCGCATGAAAGAGCCACCAACCATGTTTCGTAACGTCTTCTTTGCATAGGCAGTGCATAAATCTGGTGCATGCTTCTTCTGAACGGTTAGTGATATGCGCAAGTAATTATTGTTGTACATGGGAATATCCACTTCAATCATCGTAGTGAAATAGTTGGTCCCCGTGAGTGTTATCTACGACCAACTACATTTCTAATTCGTATTCCAGAGTAGCCAGTCTTCTGATGCGATGCCTCGGCGCTGAACGCAGAGTATCAGAGGGATTGATTGCGATAGCAATTATAGGAATGCCTCAGGCGCATTCACGCCGTCGCCACTGCCGCCACCGTTGCGACGCAGTCCCACTGACGGCGCATGCGCGGCTCGCTAGCGGAGATTCAGAGTCTCCAAACTCGTGGCGTGCGTTTGGCTGCAAAAACGAAGAAGCAAGCGAAGTGGACGCTCCGTCACCGCTACGCTCAGTCGCCTCGGTTGCAGAGCAAGGGCAGGGGTCTGGCTTACGTTCCAGGCAACTGTCAACTGACAACGCACAGTCGATAGGCACACTAGCGTTTCTGCTCAGCTGCTGTGACTATGGGCACTAAAGTAACAATGTACCCCAGTCATACGGGCAAACTTAGTGTCACTTCGACTAAGTGCACTTCTCCGTTAGTGTCACTCGCAGGCTGTCAGACGGAAAGGTTTAGTGACACTTGCTGTGGGGCGGACTTGCCATGGAGTGTGTTCGAGAAACTCACTTCGCTGCATTGAAGTGTGTAGCCTGTATGGCGATGCGTCAAGGATAAATAAATATAAATGCTCACAGCAGAGTGACCGCAAATTCTAGGACCACTTTTACCGCGCGAAGGTGTATACCATGACCCCGCTCCCTCCGCCTAATGCATTTGTCGTGTCCGTGAGCAAAAAAAAAAAAAACCCTTTCTTGGGCCGATCCCGTAGGTAGTGCCATCGTAGGCTAAAATTGAAGTGAGAAGTGTGAAAATTCATTCCAATCACACATACAGTGCATGCCACCTGTTGCGACAAAGACGAGCATTAAACACGCCTGGTGTCAACGTGATGGATCATAAGGCAGTCGCTAACATTGGGAGGCACAGAATGATTGGTAACCACATCCGCCTGTAACAGTTGATGAGACGTCAAGATCCATATTAATATGAACTAAAGTGCAGGTTTGTGACAGCACAGTCTGTAACGCAGGGCGTGACGTATCTACATTACATATATATATAAACAGAGCCCGGCTAGTAAGGCATTACATTTGTGTTCTGACCGTGCTGTGGGAAAGCCACGCATAGTGAGGATTCCTGAAGAGCAGCGCGCATGCGATGAGTGGCGAAGAAAACAGATCGAAATTGGGAACAGCGGCGTTGGGCCTGTACCAAGTATGAACATCGTGTGCAGGATGCTTAGTGCAAGCGCCAATCCCGCAGGATAATGGTAAATGTAATGAAGTTGAAAACGCTGCCAAGCGATGAAGCTACAATGGAATCAGTCATTTCGAGGGTGCAAATAATAAATTAAAAAGATTATGAACGTCCGCATTTTGATTTAGTTTCTCTGTCTGTGTTCGACTATATTTCGAGGTTACGTGCATTTCGCTATTCTTTACTCCAATCATTGTAGGGACTCGAAGTAACGGTGCAAGGCCAGTCGCAAGCAGTTAAAACGTCTTTGGCTAATAATTAGGTAAAGTGCATGTGATGCGGTTTTGTGAATAATTTCAAGCCACGTCTCAATGGGCAATCATTCTAGGTGTCGTTTACAACTTTGGATTGAAGGAAGTTTTTTCTAATGAGTTCAAATGTTATGCGAGTATTTTGGTAACTTCGGAGAGCCACCTTTTCACGTTCACGGTCTTTTCAGCGTTTCTCTTTCACGTTTCGCTACGCGAGACGAACGCAGGAATCGCCAAACGCGAGTTTGTGACTGTAGCGCCGTCTGCGAGACTTGCCGAATTCGAAGTTCCGCAGACAACAGCTTAACAAGAGATCAGTTTTCACTTGCACTCACTGTGATTCGCACCAATGCGAACAAGGTCAAGCTTTTTATTGATGACAAATGTTCGGTGCGTGAACTGATGAATGATTCTCGCGATACTGGAATATGAGGCTGCGAACGGCTTTGGAAGCACCTTGCATATACTCCAGCTTAGCCTGAAGTGTCTTCGGAACTGAAAAGAAATGACGGCAATACGGAAGTTACAGTATCAAACAGATAATCTGAAGCTGCACCTTTATACCTCCTCATCATCGTAGAGTGCCACAACATCGGTGACCTTCGACGTCTGCTCTTGTCGATGCCCCAGGATAGCTGCTGTAAAATGAGTCGTCTTAGTTTACCAATAAGCTCCACGATTCTGGCAGCAAATGCACTTTTGTGCGAGACATGAAGAGACATGGTTTGTATCGTAACTACCTGCCCCAAAATGGAGCCCAAACTGAACGCATGCTGAACGGCCCACTCTTCGTGGTCTTCAGTCGCGCGCTGCGTGACGGTACCACACCGCGCCACATTGTCGATCTGTGCGGCGGCCTGGTGGCGCGCACACGTGACCTGCGCTCTCCAGCCGAAAGTACTGCACTGCAATCATGGCGCCCAGACAAATTTGCGGTACCGCGTGCGTGCACTGTAAACGCCACAAGAGCAGTAAGCCTAACGTACAATTTTTGACATCAGGGAGGCAAAAAAAAGAAAAAAAAGCTTGAAATGTTAATTTTCGACGGATTCCGCCATTTCGACCATGTTGAATTTGTAGTACATTGCTTGCTTGTTGTGGCTCAACACTAACGGACTTGTTAGTGCGCTTACAATATTTATATTTTTCCTGGCGGAAGTTTTGGTACAGGGTACTGCACATTCCACTGCGGCTGTTCGAAAGTAGGTTTTGCACTAATCGGTGCACTATTACTGCTCAAATTCTGCTGAAGATTGGCGTTTTGGAGTCTACACCGTTTAGTATAACACTTGCCGCAGTTGGTTGCTTATTTACAAGGAATATTTGAAATTTACCTTCACCTAGGCGGATGGGAGCTGATGCCTTGACGGCGCAAGCATAACGTTGTGTTGCCGCCTGCCTGCAGCTGCAGAAAGTAGCATTTCTGGGAGGGCAGTTGTGTGTCGCCCGCTCCTGGAAGAGCCCTAAACGTACCTATTATGATCAATGCTTCACATTTCAATGCGAAATGTTAATGTGATTAGCATTCTCAGGGTACTTGACGCATTTTCTGAGGTCTGTCTATCGGTCTGCCTGCCTGCTTGCCTGCCTGCCTGCCTGCCTGCCTGTGTTTTTAGCCGTTTTCCCGAGAACGTGGGTCGTTGGGTAGTGCATGGCTAAATTAGTGACTCACTAAGCTGCTGCGGTGAGGGAAAAGGGTTCCATACCAACCATTGTACCGATGTGGGTCACTGTTATCTCGTACTGGACACGTGCTGCTGTTCAATGAACCTCTTTGATGCGAACCTAAAGCATGTGTACTGCCACTTGGTCCTCGCCACTCTTTAGCAAACCTCTTCGACGCCATCTTGTGTCACTCGGTGTGTGCCACGGAATTAACGTCGACATTCCTGCCGTATATTGTTTAGTCAGGAAATAAAAAATTGTGCGCATGCAGAAAGTTTAGATCAAATGGCTCACCATGTTTTGTCAACGAACGAGCCAGCAAGCCAAGTCCTTTTTTAGAAACCCGCACGCGTTGCTCACTACTCGTTGGCTGTGTGCAGCTGCTCAACGAAACCATGGACTGGTCGGTGGATCCTTGCCAAGACTTCTACCGCTTCGTGTGTGGCCGCTTGAATAACAAGTCGTCGGTGCGCGACCGTATTGGCCGCCGCTTCATCCAAGCGGTTGCCGACATCGCCAGGTGGGGGATAAGTTATTTTGTGTCTACAGAGTTCACATGCAAAACCACCAAAGCGGTATTTGTTAAAGACTTGGGCGACTGGGTATTTCAAATTTCAACTAAAGAATTTCAAATTTTATATTCCCAAGGCTTTTTGGAATGGTTGAGAGCCGACTTCGTTTTTAAGTCATAGCTTTCTTCAGCTCTTTCCACAACTGTGATATATGTCAGTTCCTGGCCATTTATATGACTTTGAGGGTGACCTTGACACGTGATTAGGAGCGCTGAAAAAGTTGCGGTTGTAGTGCGTGCGTAGTTATCAAACTTAGTCACCTCAGCACTGTAACACGACCCTCTAACCATTCGGCCACAGGAAGTGGTTTTCCCCACGGGGATAACAACTTTCTTCTTCTTTTTTACACCGGGAGAATGAAAAAAAAGAGGAATAAAATTTCCACAGACGTGCTAAGGTTGAAGACTGGGCTTCTTGGTATAGCATACTAGAAGCTGGATTGCGCCACATTTTGACTGGACCGAGAGAAGATAAACACACACAGCAGAATGCTGATTGCCGCGCAAACACACACACACACACACGCAGGTGCGCTCTAATCCACGACCTTTGGTATGAGTCGAACCCAAGGACTTTGGTGTTAATTATGACGACGTTAGTAAAGGCACACTTAAATGAGGTAGCTTTCGTTGAATGAGGTAGCCATAAGAAGTAATGGTGCTGTCAAGTAATTTAATGGATGTTTCTTGGGCGTGCTTGCTTTCGCCTTCACACTCTTTGGCGTATGCTTGAATCACTCAACTTCTTTTTATTGTTGGAAGAAGTACAAGCTATTCTCAATATTTCCAAAGGTTTCTGAAAAACAAGCACAAGCGCATAAAAAAGATTTTTCGTCTCAGTCAAAATTTTCGGAAATTATGCATCCATAGCCATGAATGTATCAAATCTTCAAGCGTTGGCCCACGGATAAAAAGTGCGCTTGAAGCCTTAGCCTAGTTGCACAGCAGCAACCTTCGTCGTCGACTGGAAGATGTGAAGTGTGCGTGGATATTGTGGTTTGCGATGAAGACAGAAGCCACGGGTCGCTTTTGTCGCCGAAATTCTGTGCGTGTCTTGCCGTCGTGGTTTG